>NW_009269999.1:357905-379079 GCF_000687185.1 Egretta garzetta
TAGGGAAAAAGAAAATGAAGGGAACTAAAAAGCAGGAGAGTACTAAGGAAGTAGCAGGGCAATTTGGTTGGCTGTGAAATGCAGTTCCTGAGCTCTTGAAGAAACCAAAGAGGAGTATGGGAGCCATAAGAAAGAGAAAGTGGGATAGTGCCTGCTCGCTTGTGTCATCATTTCTACCGCCTGGGGCCATTCTGCCTTGGCAGTGTTTTGTATTAGCTGCTAACGGTGTGCAAGGCAATGAAATCATGCCCGTGAGCCCAACAAAGGGAAGTGTGTAAGGTAGCTTGCTTTAGAGATGTTTGAGTGTAAAATCCTCAAGGAGGAACAAAGCCTTTGAATGAACTTTGCGGGGGGAAAGAACAAAACTGTCAGCATCTAAGCATACTGGTTATTTCAGCAAAATTTCAAAGTAGTTTTAAGGTTACCCTAAGGCACTGCAAGAATATACAATCTGTATGCTTGCACACCAGAAGCTACAGACAATGTATCAGTAGTCCTTAGAGAGGACAAGGAGTGGATAGAGGCAGAGACCTCAAATCTGTACTCTATTCTGGGCCCTTCAAAGAAACCAAAAGTTACATCTCCTCCCCCTCAGCTAGGAGGCAGAAAACATCTTCGTCAGCAACTTATAACTGTATACCAGCCCCCTGTCGTCTGTGGCCTTTGCAAAAGGTGGAGGTGAGCCTAAAGTGTGCCAGTGATGCAGACTGGTTTTTTGGCCTGCATGCAGTCATTCTATGCTGAAGAGCTGATTTATGCCATACATTAGAGCAGACCTGTCAGGAGTACTTAGTCTCCTAAGTGATTCAGTGATAAAATGACAGGAAAAAGTGTCTTTGTCCCATCCAGCGTGACAAGAACACCTGGAAGGTAGCTTGGTCCAACCTATCCTCCTGTAACACTGATTCATCCTTCCACATGGCAAGTCATACCGGGGAGAATCCTGTGAATGGTTTTTATCTCTAAGGCATGTTAGCAGACTGAGGAAAAAGCACATCATTGTTTTGGAGTGGGGCAAGTGGAGATTCCCTATGAATCCATTTAATGTGGTTTAGAAATGCCCCTCTTTTCCTATGGCAGGCCTATCCTTGGATGGATTACATTAAGAAAGAGACAATTTATGATTTATTTAGATGTTAGCAATGCCTGGGACTATGCTATGGGCCCAATACTATGGTTTTTTTACTAGACATGCTTCACGTTCTGAAAACTAAAAAAAAACTGTCTAGTTAATAGACACTGAGAAAATAACAAAAGGACAAGAAGAGCTGTCAGTAAAGCAGATGTCCTGTCTCTTTCAGCCTTGCTATTAGCTACACTTACTCAATGGAGTTTCAAAACACTATAAAAATATTATGAGATTAAACACTGCTAAATGGTATGAGCAACTTCCTCCCAGAGACTGAATGACTTGCCCGTCCCAACAGTTCTATTGACAGAGATGAAGGAAAGAGCTGTCCTAGGGACCAGCTTTCTGCAGGGTGATTCACAAGCAGCAGCTGTTTAGTGATTGCTTCAAATGTTTGTAGTCATTTCCATCCTCAGCCATCAACCTGATTTTTCTCTTAGGTATTTCTGTCCTCCTATGGGGCATCTTGGCTGTTTGTGTAATAGGAGCCAAACAGCTTTAGTTTATCACTCAGTGAATTAAGACAAGCCAAAATTGATGTTAGGTTACCTTAGAGCACCAGACATCATGTTTGGTGGTTTGGAAGTTGCTGTGTGAACAGTCTAGCACCCTTCTAACCAACGGAGAAACCTTGAGGAAATATACTGAAGTAAAAACTGAGGGCAGAAATTTCTATCTCCATCTCAGGCCAAGCCCTTCAAATTCATGCACTAGGCACTAAACAATACAGATCTTGCCTTGTGAACACATGATTCTCTGTCCTGGTTTCGGCTGGGACAGAGTTAATTTTCTTCCTAGTAGCTGGCATAGTGCTGTGTTTTGGATTTAGTACTAGAAGAATGTTGATAACACACTGATGTTTTGGTTGTTGCTGGGTAGTGCTTAGACTGGCCAAGGACTTCTCAGCTCTCAGCTCTGCCAGGTGCATGAGAAACTGGGAGGGGGCACAGCCAGGACAGCTGACCCCAACTGGCCTAAGGGCTATTCCAGACCATATGACATCATGCTCAGTATATAAGCTGGGGGAAGAAGAAGGAAGAGGGGGACGTTTGGAGTGATGGTGTTTGTCTTCCCAAGTCACTGTTACGCATGATGGAGCCCTGCTTTCCTGGGGATGGCTGAGCACCTGCCTGCCCATAGGAAGTGGTGAATTAATTCCTTGTTTTGCTTTGCTTGTGTGCGCGGCTTTTGTTTTCCCTATTAAACTATCTTTATCTCAACCCACAAGTTTTCTTACTTTTACTCCTCTGATTCTCTCCCCCATCCCATTGGGGGGGGGTGAGCGAGCGGCTGCAGGGGGGTGGGGTGGCCGGCGGCGTTAAACCAGGACTTTCTCCTAGAAAGGAGTATACTGTGGGGCAGTATGGGGCAGCAAGGATAACAACCTAGTAAACAACTAGCCAGCACCACAATGTTCTTCTGATCAGCTCAAGAGAACGAAAGAGGGCATTATCCCACCAGAACTGAACTCTGAAGTGACTTAAAAAGCTCTTTGAGGACTGCAGTACTATTATCTTATCTGGCTGTGCAGAGACATGTAGGTCAACGACACTTCCTGTGTGATTGCACTTGGCCATGTCTTCACTGCAGGATTATCTCACCCTGTCTGAACTGTCCTTCTGAACAGTCTTGCCCATCAAGACCAGTTTAACTAAGTAATAAGTGCTCTAAGGCACAAGTAGCGGTACTATGTTGCATCTCAGAGGGAGTCCTAGGAAGGTTCTGGAGAACAAGTCACCGCTGAGAGCATCCTGCCTGTGTTCACACCGCAGGGTGGGGATTGCTGTATGACAGGCTAAAGAGTGGTGCTGGTTTCAGCTTTAGCCTGTATCCCATAATGGGTCTGCAAAACCTGAGAACTACCACATTCCAGTTAAAGGTTTTTGGTTGTGTGTGGGTCTCAAGGCAGGTGAACCCTTGGATTGTGATAGTGAAAAAAGGCCACTAGCCTTTACTCCTTAGCAGCTCCAGCTATATATGTGCTTTGGCAGCAGAGGGACATGGGTTCTTATTTCTTACCCTATACACACAAGCCTATAGGGAGGACAGTAGAAATCTGATGGAGGAAGAGTGGCATCAACCTCACCTGTTTGACATAGCCAGCAAAAAAAGCCACCTTGACATAAGTGGGGAAGAACTCTGTCCCTTTAAAAAAGCTGTAACAAGCTATTTTCCACTGGAAAAAATATTCAAATCCCAACAACCAACCAAAAAAACCTATGGCAGGGGTAGGAGTAGGGAAATTAAGAGTCATATTTCTTTTTGGAACATTCTCCCTAATTGGAATATGAATGATTTCCAGGCCAGAGTGGCAAGAAAGGGCTCAGGAGCATTTGGTTATACCTGAAGTTCTCCACTGTAATCATGCAGTGTAGCCATGGTCTACACATGGGCTGCAAATGGCACAATATGTACCAGTGATTATAGACAGTGATTATGGCACTCCTTGAAACCTACTACAGAGAATCTTTCTGACAAAATTTTAAAAAACTCCAAGTGTTGCCTCAGAAGACTCTGCATTACATGTCCATGGTTAGGTAAGAAAACTAGGTTTAATGTCCAGAACTTTTCCCCAGTGCCTCATCCCATGCCTCTGTCTAGCCTACACCAAGCACTGACAGCTGGGTTCATTTCTCCCATAGCAGAACAAGGCAGGGGGTGGGGGAATGTTAATGCTTTCTCCCTGCCTTAAATATCAGTCGGTCAGTCCGTTAAGACGTCCCTAAGAACTAGCCCAAGTCACAGTTGCATGGGGCCAAGAAGGATGGAAAAGGGATTATATCAGCAGCGTGGAAGGGTCTGAAAGCTATATTCAGAGGCCTGTTGGAACATAGTAAGGCCAGCCCTAGCAACATCAAAGGCTACAGCACAGAATTAGTTTATACATCTTAGTCAGTTGGAATAGACCCTTCATTAGGATTCAGAACAAACCTCTTCTTCTTGGCAGACAGGAGCGAGAAACAGAATAAAAATGGAAATCGGATCTGAGCCCTGAATTCCCCATTCAGCACGAGTTCCTCTTATTTGTGCAGGAACCCTAGTTTGCCTGGCTTTGTTTGAAATAAAGGTAACAGGAAATTTCAGGGCAGGATGAGGTCAAGGTCTTTTGCTTTGGGGCCAGCAAGCCCTGGGAGGACTCCTGAGTCAGAACACGCTGTCCTAGGAGGAGGACAAGTAGAGGGAGAGAGCATTTGCCATGGGGTACCAGCAATACCATCTCTCTACAGCTGCACCTTCAGCAGGCAAACTCAACACTGAGACTTTGCAAAAGACCTTTCTTACTTTGAGTGGAACAAGTAGTTGTCACTCTGTACAGAGTCATTGACAGTCTGATACCCGAGTGGATGTTTTTTAGCATGCAGAGCACCAGGTTGAAGCCACTAGTAAGCTTGTTACTTTTTCCCTAATGTTCATCTCTTGAGGAAGTTGCTGCTCTGTTTCAGAGTATTGCAGGCTAAGAGGACTGGATGATCAGGTTTTGGGGTTTTTTAAATGCCTCTGATATCAGGATTATTCACATTAAAATCCAGAGGTCAGACATAAAAGCCTGAGTTTGACTTCAGTCATGTCAGCATGGCAATGCGGTCACTGGGAGGGGAATGCAGGTATACTGCAAATTCAGTTTAAGAACAGAAAGAAGCCCAAGTATTTAAAATGGGAATTAGTTTTCTCTACTTACTGTATCATCATAGCAAAGCATGTTTATGTGTAAGAAGGTATTTGTTGCTGGCCTGTAGGACTTGTCTTCACTGTGTTTTAAGGCAGAAGAAAGAAGGAAATATCTAAGATCTCACTCTATTGATTAGCATTTGTTTTACAATTTCATATAGATTTTCTTTTAGAAACAGTCTCTGGATTGAAATCAGACATATTTAGATAATTTTTTTTTCGCCCTGAAACAGGACTGATGAAATATTAACAGCTGTTAGAAAGATAATGCTTGCATTTCACTTCATGATGTTGAAGCCTTTAAATCACTGTATTAGTCCCTCAAATTGTAAAGAAAAAGACAATTTCCTGGCTGCCACAGTTGAAGAGAAAAGAGACCGCTAGTTATAAGCAACCTGTGCCTTTAATGATTTTATTAATATTGCAAATTGTAACTGACAGAGCAATTAGGGTTGAATATTAACCCAGAAAGCAGCTTGACCAAAGTTGATCGTCCTGTTAAATAGATGGAATTTAGTTTAACAGAGGAAAAAATAGGTTTCTTGTGTCTTATCTCATTAAGGTGATTTCCGTAATTCCAGTAGTGATTCCCATATTTTTAAATCTAAACTTGGTAACAGACAAAAAGACACAGCTGCATTGAGATGGTAAGGGACTTAGAAAATTTCTGATTCTCTCATGAAATGTCCATTGCTGAATTTTTTTAATTTGGCCGTAACTTATTCCTCAATGAGATAATCCCACAGCCTCCCTTCCTCTGAAGTATGTCCCCTGGATTTCTTTAAAACCATCATATCACTCTGGGTACCTTCTGTTGCACCACCTCAAATCATCTACCTGCACTTAACATTAAGGGGCTCTAATTTTCTTCTCTCTTACACCTATTTTTCATCAACATAAATCCATTTACTTTAATGGGATTGCACCTGACTTGCTCCAAGAAAACCAGACTGAAAGAATCAGCCTCATAGTGTCCAAAGTCATATTCAGTATTCCAAAAATGACCATTTTATGATCGTTTTCTGCAGAAATAAATTTATTTCCCTTGGCTCCACCTCACAAGACAGCATTGCTGCTGCAAGACCTGACAGACAGAAAGATTCTGACCATGACAAAATCTCCCTTTACCATTTAAACTGCAATGCTGTTTGGGAAACTACATGACTAATTTTCAAAGAATTACAGCCACAGATATTTTTTCCAGTTCTTCCTTTGGCTCTTAAAAAACAAATCAAACTTTAATTTTCTGCCTTTTTCCCCCCATACACTGGAAAATACTTAGGATATGTTTTGGCAAAACTGAAGGAAATATCTTAAGAAAAAACTTCTTTGAAGCCAGAGAGAACAGATTTGCCATGATGTTTTCCCACTGTGAGATTTGCTATTCACATACAAGAAAAAAAAAGTCAAGCTTTATCTATGTTATGAAAGGCAGAAATATAGGGGCTGGAAAAAATATTTCCTAGCATAAGCAAAAGGCAACCATACAGCTGCAAACAGCATAAAGTAACCATATTTTATCCACCTAAACTGTTCTTTCACAAATCAAACAACAGGATTCCTGTCAAGTTAAAAATCTTACTGTATATATTTTAAGTGTCTCCTCCCTTTTATTCTGTTACTACATATACCCTTCATTGTTTACAATAAGATGGAAGTCTCATCCTATTGTTTTTCTACTACCTCTGTTGTTTGCTGTGTATGTTGCATGGGTAAAGTTTCTACACCGGAATTACAAAAGAAAACTAGTAAAAGAATGTGAGCTTCATTTCTTGCCTTAACTGTAGTGTAGACCCTGCCAAAACTAGGGTTGAGGTTTGCTGGAAATTTAATTAATTTGAAATTTAGGTTGTTTCTGAACCAGACAGGAATCTTTACTTTTTTTGAACTCTCTCCTAAAGACAGGAACAGAACTAAATCTCACTGAGCAGTTGCAAAGAGCTAGGGAGTTTCCAGTCCCTAAATGACCTGCTCAACAACTACTCATAGGAAAGAGGCCATTAGCCCAAGAGCCAGCCACATTAGTCCTGAGGTCAGGAACCCTCAATTTTCAGCAACCCCTTCCCTACAGAAAACATACCAGGAATCTGTGCAATCTGGCAGAATGTGGCATGCTGTTCAGAACCAAAACTTTTTCAGGCTTACATAAAATGTAAAACTACCTCTCTTCTGGTCTGCTGGGAGAAAAGTCAAGTCTTATGAGCTAATTCTGGATCTGTAGAGTATTGAAAGGTCTGGTCTTTTATCTCAAAATGATCCATGCAAGGAGGTACCACGTCATTGTGCTTTAGCACTCCTGATGAAGTAAAAGCAATTCCTGGAGAGAAATCCACTGCTGACAATGGCATGTATGAGAAAAGATTCTGAAGTAGTGAGGTTTGGTGTATATTGGCTGCCGTGACATAGAATTGAAAACTCTGCAAGCAGGCAAGGCATTGTGTGCCTTACGGCCAGAGTAATGCCACAGCAGGGCACAGTAAGCCATGTTTTCTGTCTTGGGCCAAATATGATCCCAAGTGGATTTCGCTAGTATCACTGAAATCCTCCAGGGTCAGCTGGAGCTCTTGCTCAGTGACGTTAAATATTGCACAATGCTCCTTTCAGCTAGTAGAAATGATACAGACTTTATCATAGCATATGTTGCACAATTCTTACTCCTTCTTGCTCTTTCAAGCCCTGTGAGATGAAGACATTTGCTCAAGCATGAAGAATTAAATCACTAGAGCAGACAATTGATTTGAACTCATTTGAACCCAGTTACTTTACAGTTCGCTTGGCAGGACAAAACCAGGTGTATAACTATACGTACATTGAGGACCACCAACACAAAGATGGAGAGAATCTACCCTTTTTCATTTGTTTGGATCCCAAGTCTCTGGCATTCTTTGTGCCAGAACTCTACCTTTCAGGTGGCTGTGAGGGAAGACAAACTTCCTAGGAGTGACTCTGGCTAGAGCATCAAGCGTAGGGCTCAGCTGGGGTATGTGCTTTTAGAAGAGAACAGCTGATCCACACAGTGGAAAATAGCAGGCAGGTATATCTCTGTCTTATAAGGTTAGTCCATTACCAGATTTCTTGTGTGCTGTTTCCCAGGTCCAATTATTTTTAACCTTTTTACACATAAAGCTCCAGAACTATTCAGTGGAAATATTCATAAACTGCAAGCAACATGTCTTTTAAAATGTTGCAAGAAGCTCAGTGCATTCTCTGGCACTGTGACTGACCTAACCTACATATCAATAACACTCCTAACAATTAATGGCCTGCATCAGTGACAATCCTGGAGGCTAGTCATACACACAGTGCCTGTACTCACAGTTTTCACAGCGATTCCCTGTATAGCCAGCCAGACAGGCACATTTGTAGGTACCACTTTTGTCTAGAATGCACGTTCCATCATGAAGACATGGAGATGAAGAACAAGCTATAAAAAAAAGCAAGAACATTCATGGTTTCTCATAGGATGGGGGACCTATCTATTTTTCCTCATGATGGTTGTGTCTTGGGGTAAATTACATATTCTGTTTAAAAGTTAGGAAGACATGGTGAAGGGCCTAACGCATGTCAAAAAGCCTTCTGCTCTTCTTTCTTACTTACTGGAAAGGCGATCTTATAGGGCAGTTTTTTTCCCAACATTCATCACTTACTCTTATAATTTTCCTTTAACTGTAGTCAAGTGGTGAGAAATGTTTTTGGAAGAAAAATAATTTAAAGCAAGCTCCAACGTTGTTAAGAGCTTAGCCTAAATTAAAGAAGTTTAATACCAACTTACATTTCTCCTGCCATTCATCCCAGAGTTTAGGGATAAGTTCTGGGATCCATTGTTCTGGCAGGTTTTTTGGGTCTCAGATCTTGTCATCCCAGACTTTGGGAGTTTCTTTGCCCCTGAGGAGCATTTCTTTGGTGTCAGGTTCAGGAAGCCCTGAATGGTTATGATGACTCTAAGTCTGCCAGGGAAGCACTTGCACACTACAAATCTACCAGTGATACACATCAAACTGTACATATTAGCATAAATTAATATCAGAATGTGTAATTGTGCCATTTTGTATCAGCAAATTCTATGGTGCAATAACACACACACTTTTTTTTGTGCCTGCTCTAAGGGGACATGAGTAAGTAGAACATAATTTACTCTGAAAAATACAAATAATCATTTCCACTTAGACTATTTTTCAAACTGAGTGTGGGTTTTAGCAGACAGAAAGTAGACCCCAAATCTCTAGATTTAGATCCAGTTTAAGATTCAAGTAATTCCAACACCTGAGGAGTTTGGGATCTGATGCCCTGCTTCAAGTCCATCTTAACAAAACAAGAGTGCAGCAAAGTTCACATCTGGACCCATACAACAAGTTGAATGCAGTTTCAGCTCACATTGACTACAAAACCTATTCCTCACCATCTTAAAGAATTATCCAAGCATGCTCAATAACTTGCAGATTAAACTTTGAAATCATAATTGCTAGAAGGGTCTGCATTCTAATTCATTTACAGATCATCTTTGTCCTTCCACACTAAATACACTAATTACTTCAGTTATAACAGAAATATGAATCTTTGTACCAGCTGTTGAGTGTTGCAACCATGAGCAACCAACCCGGAGAGACCTATGGTGAGGTTGTGTGCTATTACATTTAAAGCATTCTCTCTGCTGCAGTCTAGAATGACAGAAAACAGAATCAGCAGTTTTCCTTGCAAAGACTTCACTTGAAACATAATCTTTAAGTCTCTTATATCCAGATGGCAAGAGACAAGAAATATATAGATGCCACATATGGATTTCTCTGGAGGTTTCATGTGGTGATTTAACAGCAATTCATACATGGCTGTGCAATAAATATCTTCCAGGTCTCATTGAAGACTAAGGTCTGACTAAGGACAGTAATTCATTCATTAATGTGGCAATTGTACTGTATCCAACAAACATAAAATATCACTGAGAAAGAGAAGAAGCAGAAGATTGTGTACAGACTGATATCTTGTTGTCACTGGTTTGAAGGCAGTGAACTTTCAGCTTTGTCTTTGCCCCAGCTTTGTCTCATGATTCTGTAAGAGTAAGCATGTCAAGTGAGCGAGGATAAGTGCCAGATATTTTCCTTGAAAATGCCTGACAGTCAGGAGCACTAAATATTTTTCTTTTTAAATGAGTCTTGATTTCCTGGCTTCAGTCAAACAATGTGGGACAATACTTGAAATGGTTAAAGCCCTATGTTGTGTCAAAGATCTCTAGCTTGGGGGTACAGAAAGTAAAGTGCTATTGAAATTCAGTAGCATGCTTTCATCTAACTAGATCTAGCATATGTCTAATCCCTAAGAGACCCTGATACCTCCCCATCTGGCCTCCCATCCTTCTCATCTGAAGTCTGTTGAGTGACTTCTGGTCACTCATGCCAATTACTGGTTCCCATTTGACACGTGGCATGGGATGGGATCTACTTCCAGACCAGGCAGTGCAGCAGGGTGTGTGGTTTCGTCCTTTAGTAACTACACATGCATTGACCTTTCCTAAAGGGGATATAGGCTTTGCAGCTTATTTTATATCAATCAAAACCTTTCTGGCAGTTGAACCAGTGATGTCTGTGCAGTCAGTGCCACTGCTTCAGCAATCTATGACTTACAAGCCAGCACAGAGCTCAGAGGAAGGGAAGACAGAAAGGCAAGGAATTCTGTTGTGACAGCACAAGACACTTCTTCAATCCTCTCCATTACACCACTAAGGTGCTGGGGACATCAGATCACCTTCATGGCCTGGTTCACATCCTGTAAGCACAAGCACTGCTCTCATCTGCAGCACAGGGAATTCCTCCAGCAAGCCCTGTGCAATCTGTTCCGGGGACCTCAGCTTTTCCACAGTGCTGTGCACAGAGGGAAATTTCAGGGGAAATGCTTCAGTTTGCAATGTGCTGCCAGAGCTTTTGATCCTGTGCTGCCCCCACTTTCAATTCTACACTGCCCCTTGCACGCCATATTCTTTCCCTAAACTGTCCTGCTGGCCAGGTTAATGCTTCACATAAAAAGACACTGGGAGTGTTTTAAAAGCCTTTCACTGTAGCATCACATTAAGCCAGAACAGCCTCATAATAAAGTGCACAGTAAGACCTCCTCACAAACTCTAAGAAGCCCTTTGCAACGTGCACTGTGTGATTTACCACACTTGCAGCCACCCAGCCTCAGAATAATTACCACTAAACACAGGGTGGAAATAAAGTGCTCAACAGTATTCGAATACCAAGTGTTCCCTGCTGGGCAGAGAAAACAGAATCAATTCAGCTCGCACCATATGGAATATGTTAGTTCCCTAAGTGTAGGCAGCCCTTATGCAACATAGTCCACACCACATTCATTTGTTCTGTATCACCTCTCCTGCTGTAAGCCCAGGCGAACTATCAATAGCTAACTGCTCCTGCTATGTTACTAACAGGTACTCAAGGTAACATTTGAAGAACAGGGCAGGCTAAGAAATGGCATTGGCACTGCATCCAGCCATATACACATTTCAGATTGCTAGTTACACCCCTAATCATTGTTAACAGCTGATCCAGTGTAGGTTTGTGTATTTATATAAGGATTATATAAACTAACTAAACTTCCTGAGCCAGATATACCCTGGATGACCCCATGAAATGTGGGTCACCAGGGTGTGCAGAAGGCAAGTTATAGATCCTGCAGGGTTTATCTATGGCAAAGCAGCACACTCTCATTAACCTTCTGTGCTAGGAGTACTGTGGACAGATTTGACCAAAATTCCCTACATAGCTAAACAAGGAAGATCCAGGAAGAGCATAGAGGCTGCTTCAATTGCAATAGCAAAATGAGGATCCAGCTACATTTTCAATGCTATTTTACAGCCAGAAAGAAACGATGGAAGGCAGTGTGGGGGACTCAAGCACTGAATACTAATAAAAACACAGGAATTCTGGAGCCCTGCTTCTGTCATTCATAATACTGACTTCATCACAGAATGGGAAATGCCTCTTTTTTTTTTTTTCTTAAAGAAAATAATCTGTCCTTTGTACATACTTTTTTTTTTAAGCCTTAATGGTATGATACATGAGCCAACACAAGAGTCACGTCAGGGCATTTTCACGAAGCTAATTATGAGGCTTTGCATCAGGTTTTTTGCTAATTGAGACAGTGACTCTTCTCCTGCACACAACATTGAGCAATTCTGCAATTGCAGATACACAGGCCCCTTCCCCTATTTCTTTCTGTGCTTTTAGTTCTCAGATTTAAGCAGAAAAGTCTCACAAAACAGCAGCTTTTCTGTGATGGCTGATGCGCTTTTTCTTCGCACAGGTAGAAGAATTCAGTCTTTGTGGAAAAGCCTCACATTCACATGCCATCTGACAGCTTTTGAATCTTCCCTGCACTGACTTTGTGTAAGTTGCTGTTGGCAACACAGCATGACATTTTTTAATGAAGCAAAACAGAGAGAGAGATTAGTGAAATTGAATTAATGAGAATGAGTGGCATGTTCCACTTTTGGATTATTTTACCTGTAATTCCTTCAAAGACAGCATGAAATCCGTCAAAGTTCTTGGATCCATCAGACTGGAAGAGGACATGGAGTGAAGACCCAGTGCTTCGGATGGGAGGCGGCCTCTCATTTCCACAGAACTTCTTAATTATTCGGCTGTCCAAATTGTCCCCATCACGGACCTCCACATAGTCATACTGGCACATGTAGTCAAACTCCAGGCTCAGCATGGAAAATCTTGGGAAACAAGGACACACAGTCAGCATGCATACTCTTACCTGTGCACGTTGGCTCTGATTTATTTGGTTGTTTAGTTATATCTGTGCCCTCCCCCCTTCAGTGAATCAACAAGTCCCTAATCACATGAAGTCACCCTCACTTCATTTCAGTCTTTGTATCATCATCCCCGGAGACCAGCTCAAATCTACACAGTTGCTCCATGAGAATATTTAAGTGGCAGAACAGTGAAGTCTAAATTGAAGTCATACAGTCTGTTCACATGCATCAGGTCCACAACCACATTACAATGTTAGAATTTTCATCTAGGGTCAGACACTGTAGGGGGCATATTTCTACCATGTCCATTTGCTAAAAATTGTTCTGTTTCCCCTAAATGAAGCTCTAAGTACTGAAAGTAACAGTATCAAAGATGAAGGCTCAAAAGCTATTTACATTGTGATGTTCAGAAGTCAGCAATAAGGGGTACAAGGAAAGCTTGGGGATGTAACAGAAGCAGAATTAGGCAGGCAAAGGAAATCTGAAACACTACAGCACGTTTGGCATTAGAAAGAAAAATGGTAGTAAATCCCCAATGTCTGGCACTGGCTCTTCTTTTGAGGGCAGAAATAAGGGACAGGAGTTAGTGCAGAAGAGAAATATTTAAAGCCTTTTTCCTACAATATCTGTCTTTCCTAGCCTTGATCCAGCCACTGCATGAAGCTCTTGTTCATTAACAGCACTGTTATATGCTGCTGTTTGAATTCAGTAGGGCACAGAGCCAAAACATCCCACCAGAATATGAATGAGAAACAGAGTGAGAAACACCAAGTGCCTCTGGAGAATGAGCAATGGCCAGGGGTGCTGGGGCCAGCCTTGGTACAGCAGCTAAGAATGAGAAGATCTAGGCCTGGGAGAGGCCATGCTGCTAGCTGTTCAGCAGAATATTTTATAAATGAAACTTATATGAATGAAACTGTTGTGTACTCAATCTTCTTGAGAACTCCTAAAGCCGCAGACTTGTGTATTTAGGATTAGGCTAAATCTCCCACCGTGCTTATTCCAGTGTGGGCCTAGTGATTTGCAAAGACTGCATTTTCACACCAAAGAGATGAGACAAATTTTGGATCTGCTGCTGGATCTCACAGTCTGAAGACGCAAGAGAATACTGTAGCCTATTTCCTGCTCTTCTCTGTAGCCTACTCCACTGCTCTTCATGGGGACTCAGGCCCCCATGTTAAGGAGGCCCCCATGTTATGTAAAATGACCTTTCTTTGACAACTCATGAGCTGACTTAAGAGGCTTCTTCACTTAGTCACCTTTGTTCATTTCATATGGTTGGGTTTAGAGCATCAGGAGTACACTACGTACAGAGAAATGAATGATAAGTTGTAGGAAGCTACACCAATGGAGCAAAGCCCCTCATTTTTTAAATCATCTGGTGGAATGTAGAATAAGAAAAAAAAAGACATCTGCTTTTAATATGCATTAGAGAGAGATTAATTCAACTTAACTTTGCATAAAATGCATGAGTTGAATTCTAGTTCTGTCAGGTTTGCCAGAGACATCCTCAAAGGCATCAGGTTATACACTACATCTTCAAAACATTCTTTCACTGGTGGATCATACCCCAGGGATCTACCCTTATGGAAATTATAGAGCAATACAAACCAACCCATTCATCCTTGTCACACTTATGAGGCTACAGTTTATCCTGACTCAATCCTAGAAACATTTACCAGTTTAAGTAATTAAGTATGTGTGTAAGTACAGTAAGCAAGTTTCTGGTATGCCCACCATGTAATGGGAGCAGTATTATTTATAGATGTAAAGGTAAACTCTGTCTAGCAGCGTGTTCTTGAACAAAGAATATCAAGAGATACTCACACAGAGTGAAGGCACAGAATGAAAGACCCATAAATAGAATACTGTTTTTAAATGTTTACTTTTTCTGCTTTAAAAAATGTGGAAAATGGGAAAGGCATAGGGGTTCCTGATTTGCATTTTATTTAGCTTAGCATAGAAGCAGATACACTGTACTGATGACATGGGATCCCATGATTAAGACTCAGAATTGGCATGTCAGGAAACCTGCCAAGCTTTTCAAAACCTCTTGGCTATAGCCCAGTTGATGGGACTCTTTACAGACCACGAGGTCTATTGCTGTTTAAATCACAGGTACAGGCAATGTAATGAACCTTAGTTCCCTCCCCTGCGAAACTGTAACTTTATCATAATTCTCTTGGATATTACGAAACTAAGCATGCTAATTTAGTGCTACAAGTCATCAGATATAAAACGGAATGCAAAGGATTGTCTTGATTTCATCAGTGTCTGCAGTGTGAATACATTCACCAACCCCTCTGAGGAAAGCCTCTAGCCAAAGGAAAATATTTAAAACTGCATCTCTGCTGAGGCATTAAAGAAAATGATTGAAAGTTGTGAGCTACTTCTACTGTGGTATGACATCCCTGACATGGCTTGAACTGAGGGAACTTATACATCACAACCCGAAGAAAAACAAGGGTGGAAAAAAGCAGAGAAAACAAACTACCACCACAATCTGGGCACCATTTATCAAAACGGCTCTGCTTAGCCAATCCCCAAAGGACTGTGTGGCACAGCCTGAAGCAAGGGAAGATTTGCCAGTGCTCCTGAGAGTTTTACTCTTCCTGCCCTATGTAAGCAGAGACAAACCACTTTGTTCCCCTTCTGTATCACACTGTCCCCATCCCTGCCCTTGCAAGCTGTAAGAATGGCAGCAAACAGGATTTGTGCACAGAGAGAATGAAGAAAGGAGTTCTGTTAGCAGTTGTGCTGATTCAGCACAATGTTGGATGTGCATCACAGCTCTAAGCAGAGTTAGCACCCACAGAGGGGATCAGCACATTTATATGAAAATGCAGTGAAGGCAACAATACAGCATGGATGGCAGACCCAGGAAGAAGACTCTGGTGGCCTGCTTAGTTGTACCTGCCCTTCTGATGGCCTAAAGGAGAAGCTTTAGGCTAAATGTACCAGTTTTTCACAGTATCTAACTGCTGAAATACCTCAATGGCCCGTTTTGAGGTGGCTCACCTTGAAAATCTCAGCTGATTCAGCACACACTGCGGGGTTACCTTATGTGAGGTAGATATAGGTCCTCATGTTCTGTGCTTGCCCTGGAGCAAGGCCCCTCCTTTGCCTCCTGACTTGCAGGGTGGCAGGATTAAGTGTGGACATTCAGGACAGTTCCTCGCCTTTCCCTAGAAATGCCATGTCATCTGCTGGGATCTTTAGGCACTCAGACATCAAGCTCAGGTCAGGCTGGGCACAGGGCTTTAGGTTTCTCCAATGCTACCCAGCTCAGATAAACATAGTTGGTGACAATAGAAGGTTGGTAGCTCAGGTTCCCTCTTGGAGACTTTCACAGTTGGAATGTAACGTTATGTCACAACAATGAGATGCCTAGTATTGTGTTTGTTTGACTGTAGGAAGGATGGACATGGGAGAAAAAGAGAAAGGCACTCTCTGCAGGATGCCCCTCATGTTAATTTTGCATCTTCTGGTAACAGCAAAGGTAAACGGACAAAATTGTACAGATCTCATGTGATACTAACATATTCTTAGCATACATGTGGGTAGCCTTCAGGATCTAGAATGGAGGTCTGATTTCTCCAAAAAGTTAGTACTTCTGTTAGCTTACTTGACAGCGCTCCCCATTCCTCTGCCTTGAAAACAGATGACAGTCTCCATAGTGAAGCCACAGCAAGTACTGCTCTTCGATCTGGTGTACTTTGTTAAAATAGCCTTTTCTCCCTTTCTTGTACCTTGTGCCTGGTGCCACCTGGCTGTCAACTCTTTACCCAGAGATGGGTGCATTCAGTAGTGGTGTGCATGCACAGGATCCATTTCCACTCTCACACCCTTTCCATAAAAGTGAAGATAAGGTGACACCTGTAGCTCCTGAAGCACTTCTTAAGCCTTACAATTGACAAAGACTTGTTCAGAAATGTAAAAAAATACCAGGTTACCACCTCCCTGAGCTTGTGCTGTGCAAATCATACACCTAGCCAACAACATCTTTTAAAAAAAGGTAGGTACAGCTCATACCTGCTGAGACCGATGCAAAGTTGTGTCATGAGAACACAAAACTCCTCCTCACAGAATTGCTCCCCTGTCTCTCCTACAGATTTATCCAGAGTCAAGAGGCTCCAACACTATCCAGGCAATAATTGCAGCTGCTCATAGCTACATAATAAGTTGCATTTGCAAGTCTGAAAAAAGGGCATTAGTGTGGGAATGCCACAAGCTCTTCTTTTCTATTCAATTCTTCCTCTTGTTAAATATTAAGTCTCTCATTAAACATATAGGAAGAAATCTGTTTGTGTATCTAGCGTAGTTCTTCTGCCTGGGCTTCAAAGCTGGTGAAATACTGGTGTGAAGGTTTTAGCTACTATTTTTATTATATTAGCTAGGGGGTTTTAAATACAATCCCTGCCAAGCTTCCTGCTGCATGTGTGAGCTCCCTGCTACACACACATGAAAACAGTATTAATTACCCCAACTAAGGGCAATCCTGCACTAGGCAGGATAGCCAGTCACGAACTGTGAACCTGAGTCAGCAGGGACAGGTTAACAGGTCTAAGCAGACACAGGTCAGAGGAGCAATGACTTGCAGGAGAACCAATTACATCCTCCAGACATAGGAATGGTAAGAGGAATAACTGAGGCTGGTAGAGGACGGGGCTGGTAAAATAAGTAAAAGAAAAATAAGAGAGGGAAAATGTGGCTAAATGCAAGGCAGGTCCTACAGGCAAGTCTCTCCTGACATGAGACATCATATCAAAATGTTCCTACATTTCCAAGCTTTTCTTCAAAGAATGTCTTCGTTCAGCCTGGTACACTCTTCAGAAAATATTGGGTGCTTTAGTGTCAAAGTCTTGAAGAGACCTCTAGAGAGATACATTGTGCTCAATATCTGAGAAACTCTCCTCAGCATTCAGCTGTCCTAAATGGGAACTGAAAGCACAGCATTGATGATTTGAGCAGTGGCTGCCCATCACAAGCTAGACCAGGGGAAAGAGCTGAGGTACCAAACGCAAAGTGGTGGAAGTACCTTTACTGCCCCAGGGCTCCCAGCTGTTGATCCTCATTGAGACTTGGTTACCCACGTGCCCCAGTGTCCACCTGAAACAAGTGCTGGCTAAAAGTCAGTATGACCTACCTTAATTCAATGTTAAATCCAGCTTGAACATGAATAGTCCATTCGCATCGTGCATTCAGTGGGTAACCCTCCAGCAAAATCTGACCTCTAGAAGCCCGAAGCACCTGCCCACATCCTGGGGAAAAAAAAAGAAGAAAAAAAATCTGTGTGAGGGACCTTCAAGAGGCATTTGAGAAAAATACATGTAGAAACAACACCAGAATGAAAAGACAGGGTGGTTTAGGAAGATACAGATTTTCTTACAAGGCAGTATGTGAAATAATGAGACAGCCACACAGCTTTAAAGAGTTACGACTCTGTTAGACTATTGTCTAGGCTAAGAGCACCCCTAGAAAAGTTACAGTTGATTGCTTCTCCCTGTTTTGCAGTGCAGCCCCATGAAACAGCTTTTGCCCCATTCTTGACTAGCCCACCCACCCACCTGGCTGAACACTCCATCTCAGAACAGTTTTGATGGATCTCACGTTGGCCTGTGTAATCACTGAAGCTGAGGAAGCTGGTGGGAAAGTGCCAAATTAGCTCAAGTGAGCGAAACAATGAGAGGAGCTGTTGCACCCAACATCACAGTTTCAAGTCCTTCACAAGAAGATTCTTGGAGGAAAAACAGCTGATGTATTCCTAGGAGACATCCGTTTGTCCTCAGGATTCACCACATCCTTACATGTTAATGCCACCATGCCAATGGAGACATAACCGTAACAGCTCCTCCTGGAGCTCAGTGTAACACAATGACTCAATGCTACACTTATATTATACACAGCCCTCACTGCTTCTCTCAGGTTCATTCCTATCCTTCCTCTCCTCCTGTTCCACTCTGCCCGTGTCACACTCAGTTTTTTGCCATACTATGAAATGTACTTCAGTGCCCTGCATCAACAGAAGATTAAGTACTCCAGTCATTTGTGCCCAGTCTGAGAAAACCATCAGAGGACAAGGACCCGAACAAACAAGGTCACACACTGAGGAAGCAATATCTTTTCATGGCTATCCTGCAGCTGTCCCTAGGCAGCTGTCCAGGGATAGTTTCCCTAATTCCTCATCTTGGATGCTGAACACTTTTAGCCCAGAGAGTTCTCTCAACGTTGGTAACCTCTCCCTTTCTCCCAGTTATAAAATATAGCTAATGGTATTTTCCTCTGTGGAAGAAGGAAAGTTGTTTAGCGATTTTTGTAGAGCCTTCTGTGATCTGTATATGCAAGTGCTAGCAAAATGCACAGTTAAATCATTACGCACCAAACAGCTAATTTCTCGGTTTCTACTTGCCCGATTACATCTTTCTGAATGGAGTCTTGCACATGGCTACATTCCCTGGTAAGCCTTCTGTTGCTTTGCTGGGGGATAAGGCTGTACCTGTAAGCCAGAAATTGCAACTGAGTCTAACAGGGGAACCAGAGGACTCTGACAGGCCGCACACTACAGATAATAAGTAAAAAGACAAATTACCCAAAAGACCTCCACAGCAACTCTCTCGCTTCTTTTTACCTCTTTAGACCAACAGAAATCCCTTCTCCTTCCATCTGTTTCCAAAGAGGAACCCTACACTTTTAACCAGTAACACAGGAGGGAAATGAGGGTGACAGTGACCTGATCTGGTGAAGTAACAAGCATCTGCGGTTCCCATTGATCTTAGTGTCTGGAAATCAGTCCTGCTGCATCTGGTCTATGGGGAAACATGAAAACTGCAGGTCAATTACTCCTCTTTCTTCTTAAGAAAGTGTTGCTCAAATGAAATACCCTTTGTTCATTTACCCTTGGTTACCCTTAATTAAGCAGGACCCAAGGAAACAGAAATCCTGCTCAGAAAAGTTCCTCAAAAGTGTTTCATCCTCCTCTGTGGCTCGCTTAGTTCCCTTTTGTAAAAGGCAAGGATTAATGACAGTGCCCAGCAACCACATTAGGAATCAGCAAGTACAGCAGGATCTGCTGTGGTGCACATGATAATGCTCCTTCCCACAGCAGGAAACAGGACCTTGCGCTGCCACTGGGTCTTGCCTCAAAAACAACCTGAGACAAAGCTGCTATAAATCTTCAGATGGTTTGACAGGGGGCTTGGACCACCTCAAAGAAAGTTTCCCTTTCGTCCCAAAGGGCTTTTGAGTTTCTGATGCCTTTAACAAAGGAAAGCCAAAGAACTGGTGCAAAGAGATATCTGTGTGCATGGCATACTAAACGCACTTTTCTGTTTGCAGTGGTACAGCCTGAACTCTCTGAACACTGGTGCCAAGGAAGTAGGCTTGGCCAGCAAAGCAGGTGGTCCAGAGGCTAAAGAGGAGCCATTCAATGACTGCCTCCAAAAGAACGTTCTCAGATTTGCTACCGTCCTTCTCTGCATGAAGCACCTGTGCGATCACATCAGATCTGTGCTCTTGTATCTCCAGCCCTTCTAGCAGAAGTTAGGCTAGCTCCCCAGACTGACAGTTCAATCATCTGTTGATCAAAAGCAGTCCTTTCTCTTCCCATTCTGAATCTGTGGGAGACCTGGAAAGCTCTCAAAAGTAATTTACATCCTAAACACAAATGCTGGCAAATTCCGCCTCATTTACAAAAAAATAATCCACTTTGGCGGAATGTCAACATCCTTGTTCTGTTCCTGTTCCTGAAAAAAATGCAGATTTCAGGGCCACAGTACGATTTCCTCTAAGGCTTCTAATACAAGAGAAAACAATTCAGGAGACCTGTAGGTTGATGGAGGGAGAGGTCCTGAGGAGACCTCCGGTAAGAACTCATTATCTGCTCTTCCAGTGTCTCAGCATGAATGTAGGGCTCCTTCAAAGGTCAAGAGGATTGCACAGAGGAGAAAGAGAGTAGAAATGTTGCTGGTATTCAGAAACAACTGATATGGGAAGGCAGCTGTCACTCATTAACACCTTGTTGCTACCTGTTGCTTGTTAGTCACCAGTATTATGTGAAACAGTAATGCTTGCAAAGTCTCTAAAACTACAAGTACTGTTGTTTGCCACAGGGACCACATTTGGACAGCAAGGCTGAGGACAGCTGTTAGATAACACCACTTTCTCCCCTACTGTGATGGAGTATGTGTTCTCAAGTGCCGTGACAATCGGAGGTTGACAAAGGCTCTTAGAGCGCAGGGTGCAGAGGAAAGGGTGCTGCAGGGTCATTTTTTTTCTGGTTTTAGATTCTGATGTGTCTTTTAGGGCATGATAGTCCAATCCAATAAATGGTCCCATTAGGAAAAATCCCAGTACCCAATTAACTCTATTCAGTGTGGTTTTTCCCTAGTAATATTCTTTTGGATCTACCCTATACCAATTATCTTTTTACCAAATGATGTGGTGTCCTTTGGCTGTTTTTCAGCTATGTCCATGCGCCCGGTTATGCCAGCAGACAGTACAAGCAGGACAGCCCTATCGGCTGGCCCTTGCTACTCTTCCTTGCTACAGCCCTCCAGGCACATCACCACTTCTGCTGGTGGTTCCCAGAAATCGCTCCCAGGGGGCTCACCCTGCCCTTGCTGTT
>NW_009269999.1:379857-394717 GCF_000687185.1 Egretta garzetta
TCTGCCCCCCGCGGCAGCGCTGCTCCCCTCGGCCGCCGACCTTGTGTGCGGCTTGGGCGCATGGCCAGCTTGGTCGGGGCAGGTCCCGCGGGCCGCCCATGTGCTTGCTAGCAGAGGGCACCAGCGTTTGCGATGCAGGATGGAGTAGACATCCCCAATTGCTGTGGTTGCACTCCCTTGTGTTCCCAGGATTTATTGGCACTGCGACTGGCGAGGTGCCCGGGTCAGGTTGCAAAGTTCCAGATGTGATCCGGCGTGCAGGTACCAAAGAGAGATGCCTCTTCCTTGGCTTTTCCAAAATGTGCTGTGATAGCACATCCAGTACTCCAACAGCTGGTGCATGCTGTTGTTCAAAGGCTTGCTGTGGTTGCACTCCCTTGTGTTCCCAGGATTTATTGGCACTGCGACTGGCGAGGTGCCCGGGTCAGGTTGCAAAGTTCCAGATGTGATCCGGCGTGCAGGTACCAAAGAGAGATGCCTCTTCCTTGGCTTTTCCAAAATGTGCTGTGATAGCACATCCAGTACTCCAACAGCTGGTGCATGCTGTTGTTCAAAGGCTACTCGCTGGCTGCCCTCCAGACCCAGAGCCACATAGCTGTGACCCTGTAGGCCAGCACCCGGCATGCGTATAGGCTGCTTTCCGGACGTGCAATCTCCGCATGTCTGAGCCTACCGTCAAGGCCAGAAGTGAGACAGCTGTGAGAGCCAGAGCAGGGAAGCTCAAGAGTGTTCTGGGATCACAACTGTCCCCTGTGGTCCTCTTTAAGAGTGGAGGAGACAGTTGTGCTATCTGTCCATCTTACCCCATCTCTGAAGTTCTGCGGAATCACACAAAAGTGGCCACAACCTCAGTGTCACACTGCTTCCCGCAAAAGGACAAGCAGTAGGAAAAACACTATAAGACAAAGCTCTGCAAAATTTCAGTATTGCAAAAATGCCCAAATAGACTGCAGTGTGAGGGTGTGTTTGCTTTAAAACACAACTAGGCAGAGCAGGCTGACATATACTGTAGGTAACCAATCTGCCCAGGCAGAGCGAGGAAGGATTAGATGAGCTAATGATTCTTTCTTGGCTCCGCTTTTATTAGAAATGCCAGGAGAGCTCTAGCATCGACCCAGAGCAAACAGGACTTTAAAGTGCTATCAGAAATCACACTATAAACTGCAAAAGACTCAGTTTATCAACTTCTGAAGCACCCAAGTTGAGTTAGCCCTTTTGCTGAAACATGTTGATTTCCCATATTCTGCTGCTTGAAGCAATGATTTTATTTTGTCTGCTTTCACCTCCTGAATGGTCGTGGGCTGTGTTGGGAAGGCAGGTTCAATTGTTGCTTTAAAATCAATGACTAAGAGGAGACAAGACTAAGGTGTGTAGAATGATGGACAGAACAGAGTAGGAAAAGCAGGATTTCATCCGTTTCAGTGAAATGTGAACAAAGAGACATTCAGTAAAAACTGAAGGAGGGTTGGTGAAAGGCTGTATCTTCACCAGTGGGAAACTAGTAGAGGAAATACTAGTCTTAAGCTGTATCCAATTAGTTTATGGAATTCATTATTGAAAGATAACATCGGGACCAACAGCTTAGCAAAATCCAAGAAGCAGGAGCTTTTGTATGCTGTTGGGAACAAAAACTTCAGATATCGCTACCAGAGCTTGAAACACTCCAGGTCCCTCACAGTGCTGTTAGTAGTTGCAAAACACTGTTTTCCAGAGCTGCCTTGGAGTGCTTTGGAGCTGTGCAAAGGAGGGAGGGAGCACTGGGACTTCCTCTGGTCTGGTTCTGCAGCCCAGGGGTTGAAGGAGGACAGAGGAGGAGAAGCTCTTTGATATAGCTTTTGCCCTTGTAAATGTTTGTGCTTTGATGAAGGCCTCTGGGGATTCAGTTATGCTGAAGTATGTCCGAGAAATGCAGAGAACAGAGATTTCCAAGTCACAGTAGTTAAAAGTTTTAAAATAAACCAGAAGTTTAGTAGGGTTGTAACCTCCCGTGACTTGGGGCCCGGGCCAATCCCTAGCAGATGAGCACTGGAGAGTTTTCTCCACTGTAGATCTCCTTACTGCCTGGTTGTGTTTGCCCTTCGCAAGAGTACAGGAATAGCTGGAAAGGCACAGTGTGGCTCTGGCTCTGTCCCACCACTCCCTGTCCCTGATATGCCTCCCTGCCCACGCAGGACACTTACTCATGCAGTCCCCTCCGTACCAGCCAGCTCTGCACTCTGCACAGTAGATCCCCTTGATGTAGAAGTCGTCAAGCATGCCTCCCCAGGAGCCATTGCGGCAGGACTTGCAGTTCTCAAAAATGGTGCAGCCTGAAAGGAGAGCCACTGCATTAGAGGAAAGCCAAGGTGGATTGTCCTGCATGGAGGGGAGCAGCCACTTACTCTTTTCCACAAAAAATGCCAATGACTTTAGTGACTGCGGTGGTGCTGACGGTTTCCCCTCTGTGAACCATACCCAGCCTGTACCCCCAAACCCTAGGCAGCTCAGACTCTGAGATTTGGAACCAAACTCCCTGTCTTACTTGCCCAAACCTCTCAATCTCATTGCTCCAACTGTAAATGCCTCTCTCAGGAGACCAAATGTGGATGCAGGTGCTGCTCAGGCCCAGCCCAAGTGATTCTGATGTCTTCTAACCTGGTCCTGTCTCTTCCTGCTCTCACCTTTCACTTTGCCCTTTCTTCTTTGCTAGCCAGACTTCTAAGTCGTCTCCCTTCTTGCTTTGGGGATACAGAGCACCTACAAGACACTGCTGGTGTGAAGTCTGCTGCAGCATCATCCTTTGGCAGCTCCCAAGCCTGCCCAAGGCATCTTAAGGACAACACTGCTGATAGAAAGTGAGTTTTTTTCTGGCAGTGATGCTACCAGCTGCAGAGGCACCTCGCCAAGTGACTTGCTGCTGTGAGCAGAGGGGCAGAGGGAGTTCCTGAAGTGATGTGGGGCAATCCCATGCCCCAGCGCCTGCCCTCGCCACCCCCCTACCCAGCAGCTACCATTACGTGCTGACGCCTTGGCCAAAGATCCGGTGTGAATTCAGTGTGACCCTAAACATACCTGGATGGATTAAGCAGGAGTCACACTCATTCTCTTCGTTCCTGCAGCAGGGAATGGTGTAGCCCACTCTTTCTTTCCGTCCTGGGCAGATGCACTCGATTTGGTCGTATTCGCAGCACTCCCGACACATGATATTCCACTCAGCGCCAGGGCAGTTTTCATTGATCACTGTGTACTCTGCAAGTGGGGAACAGAGAGGGGGAGACATGGAAATAATCCATTATCTGCCAAGGACTGGCAGGATGTTTTATTCAGCAATTTGGCAGATCATGCGTGGCATGAGGCTGGCCGAGGTCTTCAGCCCAGGAAATGTCAAATTACGTGGTAACGCGTGGCAGAAATGTCAGCTTGGTTTGGATGTCTAAAGAACACATGGGCAGTTTTGCAGTGCCAGCCAGAGGAGGCAAACAGGCCAGAGGGAAAGAATATGTTCACTTCAGTCTTTCCTCTGCAAGGCCTTCCCACTTCTGTTGTGAGAAAAATAGTTTAAAAAAACCACAGAAGATGACATCACATGAGAAACTCTTCTTCAGATCACAGGACTGATTTATAGCCTCATATATGGTATAGATTATTTAAACGATAATTGCATGGTTTGGTTTTCTTTCCATTTGTGAATTTTCTACTCTTGAAGAGTAGGGTGTCCACCAGGAAAGGACAATTTTGGGGCTGGGTTTTAGCTGGTTTCACTCCCTATTTTGACTCAGAAGCACATGGTGTTACACTCGGCTTCATTGCCCAAAGGAAACAAAATTTTTCATTATTTTTAAAGGTTCATTTGGTCTGGCATTTCTAATATGGTAAGATTATTAATACCTTTTTATTATTTAGCATAACCTCATATGATGATATTTAAGCTATGCTGGGAGTGCCCTTTTAGGAAACAACTTCAGACTGTGCCTCCAGACCGCTACAGTAAGTGCAGATCCCATCTTTCTCCACCAGTGTGCTGTCTAAATTCTACAGAGTGAAATCTAATGAGTGCACAGTGCTGTCAGCATGTCTCTTAATCAGCTGACAGACCTGATGACTGTTTTCGTGGAGTTTGATGGTAAAAAGAGAGAGAGCAGACTAGAAAGATGAGACATAAAGGAAACATAATGATACTATCTCTTTCTTCTTCCCTGTCTCTTCCCCCTTTTTTTTTTCACTGTGGTTAGGTAACATCCTTTTTCCTGTTGTTTTAAATGCTGAGTAACAGGGCTGCCTTGTCATTGCAACAAGCCATACGTCTCTAAGGTGCAGCACTCCCATCCGTGTCTGTACCTGGCTCCCTTCTCACACTGCTGTTTTTTGTTTCATTGTACCTCATAACCTAATTACCATGTCTGCTGGAGCTCCCTACCACTGAGCCTTTCTGCTCTGTCTCACTTGATTTTCCACAGCCTCGTGAAGCCTGGTTCCTGGAAGCTTATCTTTTCCCCTAATGGTATTTACTGGCTCCATAAAAAAGGAACCACCAAGCTGCTTCTTCATTTTTTCCCCTTTTGCTGGGACATGAAATTCAGCCCTTCGTGCTCCTCAGAACTGAGCCTTTCCCTTGTGCTTGGTGTACCGACCAAGGAGAGTCCACCACCATTCTGAGTTTGGAAACCAGGCTGCTGTTTGTGCTGAAATCTTTCTATTCCCCCTCCTTACCCCCATAATCATTCCAAAAATAAAAAGAAAGCTGGTTCCGTAATTTTTTTATTCCAATAATAAATTCTTGCATCAAAATAACCTTAGTGTTTAGCAATGATATAGTCTTTTGCCTGGAGATCCTGACATGCTCTACAAAGTCCTTTTTCCAGATGGGAAACTGAAGCACAAGGGAGGTGAAGTGACTTTGCTCAAGGTCCCAGAGAAAAACAATAGCAGAGCCAGGAATTAAACTCATGCCTTGTAATTCCCAGAAGAGCAGTCAATCAACTTGGCCAAGTTGGGACTTCTTAACCTATGGCTATTATTCTCTTTTAATGAAGCCATTAATCTATGATTTCTATCTGATTCAGATTCCAGAGCAAATTGATTACATGTGTCTAATTATCTTATTAGAACTGACACTCAGTTTGATACATCTCACCATACATGACTGAAAATAGCTGTTTCTGTGGTGTATGGGAGTTGGGGTGTCACTCCTTGTTGAAGGAGGACTCCCCAAAGTCTGAGTAATAAATAACTACCCAACACTCTGAAGCTTTTGCAAAGCGTCCTTCAAATTCTCATGTTTCCCAACTCAATCTAGAAATCTAATTTCTCTCAAAATTGCTAAAGATTGTTAATAAAATGGCTGTATCCATTTGGGTTGTGGCTGTAAATTGCCCAAAAGAAATTACTATCTGTAAAATGGTCCAAACATTCACAGGCAATGTTGCACTGGGGTGACTAAGGCATGTCTCCATGCTTGCAGGAATTCAAAATCTGGTGAGATGAGGCTGTGAGCAACACAACGTAACTTCCAAGTTAGAACTTCTCTGAGAAGTGGACCTCCTCCAGAGGTCCCTTTCAGCCTAAATTATTCTATGCTTCCATAAAATATCACATGTATATTTGTATGTGTGTAGAGAATGTGTGCGTGTGCATACACATATTTTTTTTTATTTAGTGTTAAGATGGGAGCAGAAGATCCCTTAAAGAATTGTAAAAATAAATCTGCTGCCACCTAGAAATGCTTTTTGCTCACTTATTGCCCTTGTCTGAACAGAGTAAATGAAAATAGAACATCTTTTTTGATTTACTGACAATTTAATTCCCTTTCAGGTTCTCAGGTACTCCAGTTTGGGCAATGTATGTAGCCCTGACAAGGAAATTTGTAAATTGGAGATCTTTTTGAAGTGATCCTCGCTGGGGTTTTCTTCACAGAAATCATTAAATCTATTATTCTGAAGTTTTGTAGAAGCTTTTCTTTAAAGACATTTGTGTGACGACTTTATGCACCCCTTTAATAACGGTAGGTTCCCTTTTGTTTTGCATAAGTGTCTCCAGGCTACTGAACAAAAGGCAAGGGAAATCTTTCCCTCAGAAATTTAGGAGGGAGAGCACAGAGACGCTAGTGTCTGTAGTGAATGTTTGTGTTGCTGAGCTCAGCCTGGGCTCCAGAAGGAAGAGGCATAACCCCGCTCCCCCTTGTGTGTTTGGGGAATGGTAACCACTAGCGGCTCCCCACGCCCACACTTGGCCATTATTACCGCAAAACAGAAGAGAATAAGGTAGAGAAGCATGGGGAGACATTTATTGACTGAGTAAAATACTGGAAGCCAGTCCTTGGCCAGCTGTGGCAGAGATAATTGTGTGTGCTTTGTGGGCCTGACTTTGATAATCCTCCAAAGCAGGCAATCTGCCTTACATGCCGTGGCTGTGTCTCCCAGCATCAAACACAGTCTAGAAAGTGGCTTGACCTTGTTTTGGAAGAAGCTGCTTGACAACCCATGCAAAATATTTAGCTGAAAAGAACAAACAAGTCTCTGGACAGGCAAATAAACAGTGTATTAATTTATGGGATTTTAACGATGGGAGAAAAGCCCATTAAAGCCAGGCATAAACAGTACACATGGAAGCAGCTCAAGACCATGGAAACCAAGCAAGAAATGGCTGTGTTGGGAAGGCGTGTGAACCTCCAGGGAAGGTGCCAGAGGGAAGACCTGCTTGGCTTGGGAGCCTGGCAGAGCACAATGCAATCTTTGACCCAATGCTTTGAGTCCAGATGGAGGTACAAGTGAGGTGGGAGATGAGCATTGAGGCTTGAGCAGGGTAGCTGGTAATATTAACGCATTTCCGTGTTTGGATGGCAACACATTCATACTTTTCACTGACATCTCAACCTAGACGATTTTATGATTCTATGATCTGCGCCTAGGGAGACCACCTAGTCCCTATAGCACTTTTCAGACCCTAAAGGCTGTCAGCAATGGCTTTCGTAAGACAGCGCTGGGAGGGGATGTTCCCAGTCAATGTCTTCCCTGTTAGCAACGTCAGTCTGAGGCAATTCATCACAGTGATGCTGCCACCTCCCCTGCTCCCCGGTGCTGGGCTGGGGCTTTGGAGGAGCCAAGGGCTCCTCACTCTGGGGAGCCCTCCCCACTATCAGGTGGGCCCTGAGCTTCCTCGGTGAAAACCTATGTACAGGTGATGAGCCACAGCAAGGAGAAGGTGCAGCAGGACCTTGTGGAGGGGTGGGCTGGCTGATCCTGCTCTGAGATCTGAGCTGGTGCTGGGAGCCGAGCTGCTGAAAAGCAGATGAAGAGCATCTACAGAGGAGCTGGCGCCAAGTGAAATGCACAACTAATTTGCTGAGTAGTTTAATGCTTACTGACTTCCCCTGTGAGTAACAGGACCTCAGTTTTTCCATGGATCCTCAAGACTGCAAAGGCAAAACTTTCAGCTTTTGCTCTTGATTTTGACCCGGCTTAGTGTTTGCCTTTTTAAAACTAGTGCTTGCCTGCCTGCCTCTGTACCATGAACCCACAGCAGTGAAGGGAAGGAGTGGAAGCAAGTTACTCCTGGTGCTGCAAGGTAAATAGTTTTAATCTGCTGGACTATCAAGCTTCTGCTGTCACTCACTTCCTTTATGAAATGCAGCAAATCCAGCTCTGATTTAACTTGTTAGGCTCACCCACATCACTCACTTTCTCTGGCCCAGTATTCCCTTTTTTGCTTCTTATTTTTGCTTCACCTTGGCCAAGATGCACTTGGGCAACCTGGTGTGCAGCAGAGGAGCTTGAAAAGCTAGCGATGTAGTTGTCTTCTCCCTGACACAAGTGAGTCTGTCTTTCCTATCACCCTCATGGTCTGGGCACACATATGACTCAGCCATCTCTGTCCTTGCTACACCTCAAATACTATCCTGTTCCAAACTGCAGGATTTTGGTAAACCAGGTGATAAAAACCACACAATAAATTATTTTATTAGTACTTGGGAAGGGTCGTGATGGAAATATTATTTGAAATTGAGTGGAAATGCAACCTTCCAAAAGGGTAGTTTTTATTGCACCATTCTAAAAAGCCAGAAGTCCCCTTGGAAGTGAAGGCTCCATTAGCACTCGCCCTGAAGACTGGAGATATGTTATTTATTCTTATGCCAGTGAGTTCAAAGAGGATGCCCCAGTTATAAAAAGTAGCTGCAAGGATAAGACCATATTAAAGCACTGGTTCTATTCAACACAGACCTGCTGGAAAGGGTAGTGATGAATCCTGTGGGATATACAGTAAGCCCAGTCAAATCTCATTCAAGGGAGAAGCAGAGACCTATCAGGGATGAAAAAAAGTCCAATCATCAAAGCAAGCTATGTCTTAGAGCTCAGAGACAAAGGAAGAACTGCCAAAAGCCAAGCTGAATTTGACCTTGCAAAGGAAATTAAAATAATAGCAATAGGTCCTTCAGCCATATAAAGAAAAAAGAAATAAGGAAAGAGGAAGAGAGACTCCTGCGGGATGGGGCGTGGATGAAATGTAAGACTGTGGTGGAGAATGTAAGTGAGTTATTATCTTTCATCTTCAGGGAGGTTGTTTATGGGGAACCTGTGAGCGAGGGTTTGAGGGTGTGGAAACAAAGGCAGTGTGATCCGCATATTAGTGAGCTTCTAACCAACTGCAGTTTGCACCTTGGGATATTCAGGTAAAGCAACTTCAATTTTGATTTACCTTACTAGGTTCAGGCTTAAAGCTTTGGTGATTCTGGAACAGATTCACAAGCACATTGCTGCCTCAGGGGTCAGGCAGCTCATCATGGTAAAACTTCAGTTTCCTCACACTTGTCTTTTGCCATAGTGAATTTGTCAGTCATAGATACCTTGCTAGATAGAAAGGGGTTTTCTGTTCCAAATGTCTGAGAGCTGGGGAAATTACATGGCCAAGAACTAAGGTGAATTGAAGCACGCTCAAGTACACCAATTAACTCTTGTTTCTTCCACTTCTTTGGAAGAATGACTTTTTTAGGCTGCAGTCACTTTAAGCTGATACTTATATGCTGCTGCTGAGATGGGACGCTTTCCTCCCTTCTCTCCCTGACTTTCTGTTCCCACTCCCTATCTTTGTGCTGGCATTAGCTGCTATGTGGAGGGATCAGAGAACTGATCCAGCAGAAAACCAGTTTGCCATCTCCATCCATCCTTTGGGGGGAAAAAAGTTTACAACCTAAATGTCTTCTATAGTCCTCCAGAAGAGAGAGCACCTTAGGACCCTGCTGGAGATATTTATTTACCAGAACTCCTGAAAGATCAAAGAAAGTGCCTTATAAGGACATCCATATCTTGGTCTGAACTGATGGAACTTCCCATCCTACAAGTTCATTCTGTTATCCGGCAAAGATGGGTTCTCCTTCCGTGCCTCAATTTATCCATCAGCACATTGGTAAAACACTACTTAGGCTCAAAGAAGTATTATTTCGAATTGCTTTGAAAAATGCCATACAAATTAACAGTGCATTGTAAATAAGAGCAGATATGAACAGGTATATCTCTAAAATTAGAGTCCGCAGAGGATGACTTTTTCAAAGTGATTATTCAACCAGTTCATGTTCCACAGATGAGAACATGCCCCTTTTTATTTGATTGCATTTTAATTTTTCATCATGATGCTCCAAACTAGTTACTGCCTTCTGCAGAAGAAATGAGCATTTGAGTTTGAAGAAGCAATTTCTTAAGGCTCTTACTAGGGAAAATTTGGCCATGTAATAATTCTGAAATTAAGCTTTCTCATTTAAAGAAAAAATAGCTCCAACAGAGGTGAAACCCAGTAACAGCTAACATTTTCTTTAGGTCTGTCTCATTTTTATTACTGTTTAATCCCGTTCCTTTCTTACTCAGCTCTACTGTCATTGCACAGATGTGCAAGCTGGGCCCCACCCCATAGGTATCATGTGTATGGGCATTAACATTGACAACAAGAAGAGCTCTGAGCACACAGGAGATCTAGAATTTGTCACCTGGAAATGAGAAACATGTTGAGTGAAACTGGCTCCACTGTATTGAATAGTAACTCTCCATTTGATTTCAGTAAGGCCAAGAAGAATAGACCTCGGAAGGGAAGAGACATGTTCCCTTTGAGAGGCTTTTACTGAGGCTCTTGGAAAACGGTGTACCCAAAACCATTAATAATGAAGGAAAGTACAAGTCTTTATTCTTAACCTCTTTTTGCCTCAGATAACCTATTGTGCAAATGATGCCTGTTTTCCTAATAGGTGTGTTAAGAGGGTGAAAGGAATAACGCTGTCTCTAAAAACACTTGCTTCTCTTTAGAAATTATGTACCCATTATTCTTTTTAGCAGCTGGGATAATTAAAAGAGGAGCTAAAATACATCCCTGGTTTAGTTTTACTCAGTGTGCTTACTTTATGGGTCACTGACCTTTGCTGAATAATTAGACTGCTTCTCCTACAGAGTCAGTTAGCATCCTTTCCTGGCCATTAGTGTGTGCTTTTCTATTAAAAAAAAAATCCAAGCCAGTGGGCGACACAGGGGGAAATCTACTACACTAAGCTGAATCTGTCCACTTAAGAAGCGTGCGTTAACACGACTGTCTTTTTTTAAGTCCCAAATGCAGGATTGTGTTGAAAGCAGACTAAACTACTACAGAAAGGATATTCTGTTTAAGAAACGCATTGAAAACCTGTCTAGTGTTAAGTACAACTGTGCTCTGCTGGATGAGACCACTGTTTTCTTAAGCTCGACCTTTTTAACAATTCAGATCATGTTTCATGTAGAAAAAAAGGCTAATGCACATTCTCTTTTGATTCAGGAATTGGGGTCTGCCTAAAGTTTTCAAATAGGAGGGTCTTTATTCCAGGTTTCCTATTGTCATTCAGTGTTTAGTAGCTATAAATTCAGAAATAAATAGTCCATGTGTTGTTCCTGACAGGCCGTAGGTTTGCCTCATCATGTTCCTACAGTAGTGCCTTTTTACATTTGTAAGCTTCTATTCTTATCTAGGCTCTGACAAACAAATCATAAACTCCCAACACTCCAAGGAGAGAAGAATTGTTAGTTCAATAAAAAAATTATTTTTCAGGTCTCCATCGGGTTCTTAACAGGATTTCCCACGTGACTTGCAAAGCTTGTATCTCTCTCCACACTGCCTTGTTTTGCTTTGTCCATGATAAAAATCAAGTATCTTGGTGTAACTAAAAGGAAAGCCAAATAAAAATCGTGCTTCCTATTTGTGAGGTCTAGACTTTGGCCATCTAAGCATTATAATGGTGGGTTAGTGCAAAAACAGCATCAACACAAATAGCTCTAGGGTTTTCTGTTTCCAGTCTCAACCGAAAACAGGACTGTCCATTCGGTCCTTCTACATGTTAAAGCCCCAGTAATCCCACTTACCTCTCTGCCAACATTGCCTCAGTTGTGATGCTGTGGCGGTGTGCTCCCCCCTCGTCTCTGACCCCCCTCCTTTGACCTCTTTCCAGTGATAACCACCTGTGGCTGTGGTGATAAGATGCATCTGGTTTGTGTCTGGTCCTGAAGGATGCACCCACTGGATGTGGGGGGAGACAGATAACAACACAATAGCCAAGGGCTGTTGTGGAATGTGCCCACCTAAGCACAGCGGTCAGGATGCAAATATGACTATGAGCCAATCATCTTACCCCCATAAATAGTGAGCAGCCCAAGAGCCCTTTGAGCTCTCCTGCACGGCAGCGGGCTGCACGCCAGGATCTCCCCTTGAGCAGGGACGCCTCTCAAGGTTACTCCTCGAGGTTGAGAGATTCCTTACCACGACAGATTCTCGGCAGTTACCACTGAACTTTGTTAACTCACTGTTTTACACCAATAAACCACATTATTTTTGCCCCCCTCTCACTCCATCCGCGACAGATGCCCAACTGGTTATGTCATTCCCCCCATTTTCCTCTTTCAATACATTTGCATGCCCTGCAGCCCCTCCTCTTGCCTGCTCTACCCACTGCTACAGAGGGGACTGATGGGTATCTTCAGGGTAGTATGCTTGTTCCTATTGCAAACTTCCCATTCCCTTTCTTCCTACATTTCAGCAGCCCTTGTTCCCTGGTGGTAAGCTGTAACATGCAAAATAGAGCCATACTCCGCACCTCCCGAGTCAAAGCTCTGCTCACTTTCCCATTTTCTTGTAGAAATCCCTTATATATCCTCCTTTCCCTTTAGGAACAGGCCGATTGGGCCACAGGCCTGGAGATCTGCGCCAAGTGTTCATGCCTCCACCATATTTCAGATCCAGTTCCAGTTTAAACCTCGTTCTCCCCTCCACACATCTTCCCCTTGCCCTCAAAACACCATGCAGCTTCCTTTTACTGTATCTTTTTGTCATAGTTGGATTTAAATTACAGGCCATCTATGCCACTAGCCAGGATGTTTTTAGCATCTAAAGCAACCTGAAGAAGTCTGCCCTAAACCTCCCCCTCCTTTGGTTTCTTCTCTGTAATTATGAGGTGGCATTTGTGATCTTATTATCAGCACTGTGGCCTTGTGTCTTTGTCCAAGAAGGGCTGTGAGAGGATAAAATAGCCAGGGTAAGGCTAAAACTCAGAGGCTGCCACATTACCCTTCAGGCCTTGGTTTCTTTCTGGGATAGAAGAGCTTATTCTGGCCAGAAAAATTATAGTAGTGTGATCAGGAAGAGATTTTGTTTTCTTTCTGCTGTAAGACAAGGAACAGGAACAGGTAATAAATGTAACACTTTTGAGTTAGTGACAGCATTGATAAGATTTGAGAGCCCAGCCTTTGCTAATGGGGTCCGGGGGGCAAAGCCAGACTTCTGCAGCAGGGGAGAACATTTGGGAGTCTGTGGAGAAGAAGCAGCTGCAGCATTGAAATTCATGACCACATAACATGAGAATGTGCTTCTGTTATAAACATGGAGGAGTGGTGCTGGACCTGTCTTGAGTGCTTGCCTGCTGTAACAGAGTGAGACCTGAAACACTTTGGCAGTTTACTTGCAGTTAATGCTGCCCAGATAGAAATACTACACATAGACAGCAGCAAAACTCCTGAGCCTCCATCTCAAATTTTACTCCTTACAGCTCCGCCAGAGTGTGTAGTCCAGCCCCAACCAAGGACTGAGGATGCCCTCAGGCTGCCAGCCCTCTGTCCCTGCCTTGCCATCCTGCCCTATGTCCTCCCTTCCCATTTGTCCCTGCACCAAGTCCCTTCTCCTGCAGGAGGGAGATGGTCATCCACATCTCCAAGGGAGCTCATGCTGCTGGCAGCACTGCATGGCGCTGCGGCGGTGAGGGCTCCCTCTGAACCGAAGGGGAGCCAAATCCTGGGAACCAGCAGGCTTGCAGGGACTCCTGGGAGCCCCTTGAGGTGGCCTCAGGGTCAACAATGAGTAACCCCATCTTTTCTCCAAAATAAAAAGCAAGTCTCTGTCCCTTTGTCCATGCTAGGAACCTAAACATGTGAACTGAAGTAACCCATTTGCTAAGATTGAACGCATCTGGATGCATCTGAGTGCATTTGGCCTCCACTTCTCTAGACAGAGGCTGGAGGGGGAGGGGAAGAGAGGTTGGGAAGGGTTTAGATAGGCAGAAACACACACAAACACACATATATTTTTAAGGAAATATGAGTCACTTGCACTTCAAGTTTATTCCAAAAATCAATTCCCAGACCTCCCTGACTCCTGCCCCCAACTCTTGAGTCAGGCCCTGTGCAACTGGGTGTGATAAATATGGATAAAAATTGGATACATCTGTGGGGAGGAGGCAAAATGCTATTTTCCAACCTGCCCTGACATGCTAAGGCCACCGCACTTTTGATTCACTCCCCTGTCTCTGAGTGCCCCTCCTGTCACTGCAGGAGGGGAGCTCCTGGCCCCTTCCTCATGCTGTCCGCTGTGTGCTGGGTGAGCACCCGCGCTGGCCACTCCACCAGCAGCAGAGCAGGGGGGGCACAGCAAGGAAGGAGAGGGGGCGAGGAGGATGGCTTTTCTCCATCTGTCCCCCAGGCTCTTCTCACACTGCTTCTGGCACATGAGGAGCTGATGTGGAGGGAAACTGGCATCCTCCCTCCCAAGCTCTCAGCCCCACAGCCCTCATGTCCCACTGACCATCATTGTCTTTCCTCCTGCCTCCCCACGTCACTGCTGCCAAGGGGGCCCCCAGCAGCCCAGTGTCTGCCCACTCTGTGGACCAGCTTCTCACCATGGGAGAGACATGCTGCCCCCGCAGCAGTAGAGATTTGTTGCCCACCTAGCTGCTTGACAGCTGCAGCCCATGCCTAGGGCTGCTCTGCCACCAGCAGGGCTATTTCTGTGCCACCCTGGCACATGACACAGAGCCACCTTGCACACTGGCCAGGCACATGGCTGAGGGACAGCCCACCATGGGGACAAGTTGGTGCTTGTGGGACAGAGGTGTGGAGAAGCTCTCATGCCCTGGGGGAAACTTTGGCAGGAGGTCAGTCTCCCAGGATGGCTGCAGGAAATGGTGGCCAGTCTGGTGAGCAGACATCCCTGGTCACCTCCTGTCACCTGTACCCTGGGCTCCAAGGGGCCAGCAGGGAAGGGCACTGCAGAGGCAGACCCTCCGCCATGGCCCCCGGTGAGGTGGGCTCTGAAGCACCATCCTTGACACCATTTATAGCCATCACAGTCCGAGTGCCTGCATACCTGACAGCTCTCCCGGTAAGAGGCGCTTAGGAGTGCCACAATCTGCTGCAGCCTGAAGGGTGGGTGATTTGAGGGCACCTCACCTCCCAGTCCTAGGGCTGCAGCTCCTGAGAAAGCAGCCTGTGATGCTGACAGCCAGCTGCTGCAAGCAGCTCCAGCCACCTCCAGGTGTAAACAGCCCACGTTCGTGGCCATAACAACAGCAAACTTGCACTCAGAAGTAAATGCTTTTTGTTTAACCTTATCAAGA
>NW_009269999.1:394736-430327 GCF_000687185.1 Egretta garzetta
CTGGAGGCTTGAGTATAAAAAAGATCATTCTGCTTTAACGAGGCTTCCCCTTCGAAAGAATAATATTGGCAAAACTAAAGCCCAGATCAGAAACAATGTGTGGCTTTTGTTTTCTTTTTTTCCTTCACTTTTTCCTCTGTTGCCTTCATATTTGGTGTTGGGGCTGGAGAGGAAAGTCTCTGTCTTGCCAAACTAAACAAATTACGCTTTACAATTCAGAGACTTAAATGCCTCTTTTTATCATCATTTCCTTAGCACTGAGTGTTGAGAAAATAAAGCAGTAGTAAGCGAAGTGATTGCATACCCTTTTCTTGATGGTCATTGGCAAACAAATCCAGCCAGTTGTTTCTCTTTAAGGCTATTAATTTTGCCTGGAAATCAACCCTGGGCAACCCCCCCACATGCACACACACACACACACACACACTCCATGCAGGGGGGAAAAAAACAAATAAAGCAGAGCCCCTTCCTTCTGTTATTACCATCCCTGCAGACTCTCTACTTCCCATGACAGCGCATGAGATCAAACCCCTCTGACCACACTGAAGGAAAGGGACTCATTCGGCCGTGCCGGGAACGCACACGCTCACTTACGATACCTCTTGGCAAGCAGGAGATGAGCAGGAGCTGGAGGAGAGTGAGTCCTACATGTGTCCAGGGGGCTCGCTCCATAGTGCCCGGGCCAGTGCAGCGGTGTGACTGCTGAGGAAGGGAAAGCAGGCAAACAGCTTTTACTGGGACCTCACCAGCTCCAGGCTGCGAGGGATCTCGGATTTCAGACCTCAGCTCGCTCCCATCCTCACCAGAGGGGAACTACCTTCAAGAGACTTCTCAGGCATCCAGAAGCACGACGTCACCCCAAACCTCTCCAACGGCTGCCTTAACCCTTTCTGGACTCTGGCAGCCGATCCCTTTTGCAATGGGTTTATTGGCTCCCTGCTCAGCTCTGAGATAGTGATTTTCATCTCAGAAAGAAAGATATAGTAAAGGCGGAAGAATCAGAAATGCAAATATGTATTTATATGAGTCATCCCAGATGCTGTGGGTGAGCTGAAGTTACAGACATCTCCAGAAGGAGGCACATTGTACGTGATCCCTTTGGGCTTGCGGGGGTTCATGCATCCCCTGGGTGCTGCCCCTAATGGGGGCTGGGGCTGGGCGTGGGGTGGGGGCAGAGAGGGATTCCTGGCCCACCCACGCTCCCGTGACCAGGCAACCTGGCCAAGTGATATGTTCCACTTTATGACATACTTAAAATAGCTGTGCATTTTTATGGTGGGACAGATGAATGAATGAGGCTCACTAAAAATTCACTCCACAGTGGATGAAAACCACAAAACACAAAAGGAATCACTTGGCATACACACACTCGAGCTAGTCAAAAACTTTTTACAGAGTCCATTTCTGCCAGGAAATGCAATTTTGGCAAAACTGAAATGTTTTGTTGGAACATGTTGATATTGAGGAAATGTTCAATCCAAACAAAGGAGACCATTTCATTTGGACTTTTGTGTCATATTTTGTTTTGCTTTTTCTATTAGCACATGCTACCGATTTTATCTGGTCTTCAGCCCATATTTCATAGCAGTATACTTTATTTTTTCTAATATTTTTCTTGCACAATTTTTCAATACTATCCAAAGGAAGTATTTCATAGTTCCAAATCAGACTTTCTCAATTTCATTTCTGCAGCAAGTTTTCAAAATTGACATATATGGTGAGGGGGAAAAATTGAAATATTGCAGTAAAATTTGGAGTAAAATTTGGATTAAAACCTCAAGTATCTCAAAAAGCTTTAACAAATGCCTACAGTAGTTTGTAAAGCTCTTAAGATATTGAGCAACCTCAAAAATTCGAGAGCAGTAGCCAATGGAAACCTTCAGTGGTTTACTGTGGTGGAAAATCCATTACACCTTCAGGTGGGCTTGCACGGGGTGAATTCCTTTGTCCAGACATCTCTCTAGGTTATGCTTGTCTGTCTACCAACCTATTAATTGTGAACAGTCTTCATAGTGTTTCTGCATCTTCGATATAAAACAATACCAAAGTATTCACGATGGCCTTTTTTCTCTAAATCTCAACACTGATGCAAACTTGCCATTGAGAATACTAATATAAGAACACCTGAGATAGATGCCAAGAGTTTAACCATTAGGACACATAGTGCTACTCAGAACATGTCAACATAACATGGTACTTGAAGGACATTTTGCACTTGGCTGCCATTTGACTTTCTGCATGACTCCCAATAGTGGAACTGATGCTAACTGTGTTCTGATTTTGGCTGGGACAGAGTTAATTTTCTTCCTAGTACCTGGTGTAGTATTCTGTTTTGGATTTAGGATGAGAAGAATGTTGATAACGCACTGATGTTTTAGCTGTTGCTGAGCAGTGCTTACACCAGTCAAGGACTTTTCAGCTTCCCCTGCTCTGCCAGGGGCACAAGAGGCTGGGAGGGGGCACAGCCAGGACAGCTGACCCCAACTGGCCCAAGGGCTATTCCAGACCATATGATGTCGTGCTCAGTGTATAAGCTGGGGGGAGTTGGCTGGGGGTAGCGATGGCTGCTCAGGGACGGGCTGGGCATCCGTCAGTGGGTGGTGAGGAATTGCATTGTGCATCACTTGCTTTGTATATTTTATTATTATTATAAAAAATGCTGGCTAGTGTTAAACTACGACAAACTGCAAATAGGGTAATGATCAGTCAATAAACATCTCATTTCCACTTGCCAAATACCGTCTTTTTAACTATTTCAGCTATGATCTATAGATACCAGTTGTGGTAGGTTAACCTTGGATAAGGGCCAAACTCCCACCTAGCCACTGACTCGCCCTGCCTTCTCAGCAGGACAGAGGGTGACAGGGAAGTTTGTTACCAGTTATTGTCACAGGCAAAACAGACTTGACTCGATTTATTGCCAATTAAAAGAGGTTTGGGTAGTGTGGAACAAAAATGAAAAGTAAAACAACATGTTGTGTCCCCCCCTGCCTTTCCCAGGCAAACTTCATGCCTTCACTCCTGACTCCTCTACCTCCCATAGGCCCTGTGGGCCACGGGGGAACCCCTGCTCTGCCTGGAGTACCTCCTGCCCCTCCTCCTTCTCTGGCCTTGCTCTATGCAGGGCTGTTATCACTTTTTTTCTCTCTTCCTCTGCCTGTCTGGTGTTTTTTGCCCTTTCTTAAACACACTTTCCCCAAGGCGCCACCAGCCGGGATGAGGAGCTCGGCTGTGGGCTGTGGTGGGGCCATGGAACTGGCTGGAACTGGTTGGAACCAGCTGGAACCGGCTGTGTGGGGCATGGGGCAGCCCCAGCCTTTCCTCACAGCAGCCCCTGCAGCCCCCGCTGCCAGCACCTCGCCAGGGACACCCATACAGTGATTCAGTTTCCATGCACCCCTATATTTCACAGCAGCTCCTGTTCTCCACCTCTGACATCACAGGAAAAATGTTCACAGCTTTTGTAAAAGGTGATGAAACCAAGTGGAAATCTCTCTCAAGGCACAGGAATCATCACAATGGCTGTCTGCAGGAATCTGAAACTGGAGGTCCTCACAAGTGGACTAAAGCTTTTTTGCTGATCCTAGCATGTGAGCCCGTCCTCTCTGAGCCAGCCCGGCTGGTGCCCCCAGCGCTCGGCAGCTCAGGGGAGGCTACCAAAGCCCCCCAGGTCCCACTAGGCCCTGTTGGGCTTCAGCCACCATGTTCCCCTGGAGCCCTTGATGTGCATCTCGTGCCCCAGAGCCCTGAAACCCTGCCTTTCTGGCCCCTGCTCCTTTCTCATCACTCTCACATATGCTCAAAACTCTTTGCTAATTCCGTCTTTCAGTTCCTCTAACAAGCCATTGCTGGTCAGTGGCAGGAGGAAAAAAACTAAGGAAAAAAACTAAAGCTCCCCAAACCAGATGAAAAGAGTGAAAACAGGGAGCCCTTACCTCTTCACCAAGAAAGATAAAACTATTTTAATGTCTGTGGAATCACGATTAGTTTATTTTCTAGCCCTTATTTCTAGGAAACAATTAAATTATTTAACCTAGTAAGTCCTTTTAGGACTGAAAGTTGGCTTACAGATATCTGAGGCTTAGCTATCTCTGAGGGGGAGTCTCATGAGGACGCAAGCCAAAATCTGGTTTTGGTGTGTGAAGTGAAGGGAAATCCCAGAGCACTAAATGAGGCTGGACACAGGGAAACAGAGTATTAAGGCCAGACGTAGAGGACCTAATAGGTTTCTCATAAAGGCCAGAACCATTGGGGAAAACATACCCACGAGGGCCACAACTATTTGTTTATTTGGGCCAGTTCCTGTGTCAAGACGTTCAACACGGTAGCAAAGGAGTAGCTGAAGTTGTGTCTTCGTCCTGTGCAAGGAGCAGCTCTGCAGGGCCACCTTCTGTTTTAGGGTGGAAAAGGGGTCTTTCTGTTTTATGGAGGAGTGGGCTAAAGGGGAAAACTGGTAGATCTATGACATCTTTTTGGTTTTCTTGTCTCTGAGGGAAGGTAATTACGCCACCAGCAAACATAACTGCACTCAGCGTTACTCTACAGTGCTTAACTTAGCTTGGGCGCCTTGCAAAATCAGTTTAGTTGGTGGATCCACTGCCTCCTTAGAGAATGGCTCAGCGGCCAAGGAAGTGAATTCAGCCATATACCACAGACTTGCACATGGCCTATGTACATGGGTTGGCTGGTGGGATGTAGCTTCAGCCCCAGGAATGACCCTGGACAACTTACACAGTACTCCTGAACGCACTTCTTGCATTTCTATTAAGAGTCAGGGACCAAACCAGGCAGATCTCACCAGCCAAATATTTCAGGCTGTATGTAATCCTCCATGAAAGAAAGCTAAAAGCTCTTAATCATGTGTCTGTGCTGCTGAGGAATCTCAGCATTTGGCTGCAATGTTTGTATCTGCCCTATTGCTGAACATACTTAAGTACAGGTTTGAAAATTACATTCCACTGAAACTGAATTATAAAACAGAGTGCTGAAAAAATTGATAGAGTTACCATATTTTGATGGTCATTTTAAAGTACCTAGCAATCCTAGAGTAAAACAAGCCCTTTGAAAATTAATAATTGACTACTGAGTGAATAATTAATGTTTAATTAATACCACTAACTTGTACTTCTAATAATCCTCCATCAAATTTGAGACATGAAAACAATGTGTGGTCCAGTTTGCAAGAACAGGAAGAATGCCACCTTTTTATAGTAGGGAAAAACTAAGATGCAGGGAGATGAGCTGAGGTTCATATCCTGACGTAGTGGCAGGTCAAGAAGGGAACACGATAACTTCAACCCCGTTCAGTACTTTAAGCTCTGGATTGCCCTGCTTGAGAGGCTTCCACTGAAGAATAATTAAGGATGAATGTATAGTTCTGAAGAAAAAAATTTTGACTTGAACTAAAAAATAAAATTACTGTCTCAGAGCCAGAAGGACATTTTTTTCAGACTTTGACATTTTAGTGAACTTTTTATTTCCCCTCATTTTCACAAACTACTGAAATCTTTTCTTTCTGTTACTGAAACATTATCAGAAAACTTTCTTCTTTTGTGATTTCTGCTCAGATGATTCCATCCCAAATAGCCCTGATGATCTTCCAAAGCTCCAGAGATTCTGCTGGAAGAAAATCTGTGATTTTCAATGTTTTTTATTTATGCTACTACAGATTGGATGCCTTTGCAGGACATCCTTCTTACAAGAACATTTGGAGCCCATTTCTCTCTCTTGTCACAGGCCAGATTCCCACTGAAACTAGCGGAGTCTTCTGCCAAAGAAAGAGTTTGAATCATCTGAGCTCAAACATGCTCCCAGCAGGGTTGGTGGAGTTAGAGCTCAAATTTTAGTGACTGCCCAATAATACCCATCCAACTCAAAATCTGAAGAAACCGTTTGAAAGACATGGTAAAAGAAAATGGAGAGGCTGGAAAGGGCTTGTATCTCAGAGGGAAAATAAAGTTCAAATGAAACTCAGACCTGGAGCTTTAAGAGTAGCAGCAAGAGCAGTTAATAAAAGATTAGCGCTAATGTTTTATTCCTCCCCTCAAAGCATTACTGTTGAATAAGGGGGTCTTTTCAGAGGAGAGATTACAAAGTGCTTGCTTTTAAAACACAGCTTTTAAAATAAATCCCCTACCTTACTGCAACACCTGAGGAGCATTTTATAAGTTTCTGTGAGTATTAAGAGTATACTTTGTCCTTTGAGCTTCAAGTTCTGCCAAATGTCTGCGATGCAATATCCAGCATTTATGAACCACAGTAGAACTGCGACAGCCTGCCTACACAGGCAAGGGCACTTTGTGCAGCTTTTTCTGGCCCGAGCTCCACAAACTATTACCATCTTTGTGGGGGATGTTAGTTCTCAGTGACTGAGGGATCACAGTCCAGGAAAGCTAAATGGGTGAGAATGGGAGAAGCCAAAAGAGCTAGGAGCTGTAGCGCCAGCTCACATTACCACCCCTGACCTAATGGGATTTATAATGACAATGGTACTGCTTGTATTTGTTAAAAAGATTTTCTCAGGAAAGTTGAGGTAGTTTAACGTTTATGATTCCAAATACATTTCTGGGCAGGTGATCAGCAAAACATGGCCAGAAAAATAGGACTAGTTAACGGCACCTAACAAGCAATATGCTTTTTTTCAGTTGTTATTTCATGTTTTAATCCACCTGGATGTTTTTTTCAGCGATCTTTCTGTGTTTCACTTCTCTATACAGTCAATGAAGATCTTCACCACAGCAACATGTAAGAAAAGAAACAGGTGAAAGATTTGGTTTGAAATTAAAACTAGCCAGTAGTCAAGCCTACTTAACAATCAGCCAGACACTGATTTTACAGTCTAAGGCAATAACAAAAAAGGTCTGTGATTACATTATTTCCCTATGTGGACATGAACAACCTGTAGATTCAATCATGCTTGTGATATACATTTTTGCTTCATAGGTCAATAAATGAGGCTTTCTAAGTTAATGAATAAAACTTCTAGTCTGTATAGCAGGTTCAAACTCATCATCAAAACAACACAGACACAGAAAATTAGCAACTGTTTGGTTTTATTTAAGTTGGGCTTATGTTTTATGGTCTTAGGTACATGTGAGTCAGCATGGAAGCCAAGAAGAGAAGATGATTTTGAGACAGAAACCTAACCATGCTCCACCTAGAAGGCCAGCCTAGCACTGCAGCATGATGTCCAGCCAGATGAATGTGTGCATGAAATAAAGGTCAGAAAAATGTATGTTGGAAGTAATTGGTGGAAGGTCAGCTCTTTAGAGGTGCTGAATGTCTGATTTCCCAAACTGGGAATGTAAATGTATAGCACTTCTGGAAATACAATTCACATGAGCTGGAACTGCATTGCAGTTAGAGAATGGATGATTTAAGACTTGAGCAGTGCTGTCTAACAAATTAAGAGCTTAGTGTGAAGTGCAGGGTTTTTGTGATCTCCTTTTCTTTCATTGGTCCCCATAAAAACTGAAATTAAGGCTCACTTTCTTTGTCCCTGTAGGCCAAATTTGTCCTTATCAATGACCAGAATGTCCTTATGTGAAAAAGTCTAGTTAGGAACAACTGTGAAATTCTAAATTTAAGGATACAAGGAAATCATTCACCTTTTATACAGTTGTCTTACCCATCATACAAGTAAATAATTAGGAAATGTACAGCAACACGCCATGTACCTTACCGATGCATCTTCTGGGAGTTCTGTCATCCATCATTTAACACCCTCTTATGCTAATAATTTCCCAGTTTTTCTGTCCTTCTCCCTTGATTGACTTGACTGACCTTGACAAAAAGGGTGGGACCTGAATAAGGTGGCAAAGACAATAAAAACAGAGTGATTCAGAGAGAGCAAGGTTGCTCAAAGTAACAGATGGAGTGGATGAGATTTTTCAGAGTAATAGTCCATGCTGAGAACAATTGGACAAGGTCACCAGGGCATTGCAAAATTTGATCTCCTGGTATAAAAAGATCTACTGATCAAAATCTCAGGTCAATATGCAGTCATGTCTTCAATTTTATTAAAAAAAAAAAAAAAAAAAGTCATCAGCATCTTCAACTAGTGCAAAACCAGGCAATTAAAAGCAAGTTGCTGAAAAGTAGTATCTTGTCCACCTCTTCTGTCCCTATCAGACATTGATGTGGCAGTTGACAGTCCCACTAATCCTGTTTCCATGTATTTATTCTCCATGTCATACTTGTCATCTTTGAGCTCTGGCATGCCAGACCACTATTGATGTTTCACCTAAAAACTTGAAAAAAAAAAAAGAAAAAAAATTTCCTAATAATTTTTCTGTTATTATTTTTTAGGCAGTGATATTGGGATATGAATCAGAAAGTTCATACGTTGTAACCTATTGTCCCTCAGTATTTAAACTGTGTAATTCGGAGGCACAGATCCCACCCACCGCCCTTACGTTAATTCCTATGGGAAAACATGTTTGGCTATCTGTCAAATCACTAACTTGCACTTTTCAGGAATGCATGCTCAGTGAGTAGCAGGATATTTTTGTATCAGCAAACCCCCTTCTATGTATCTAACATCACAAAAAAAATGCATCTTAGTATAATTCTGTTACTTATAGCTATATAAGCTGGGGAGATTTAGAAGACTTATAAATTGTTAACCAAGAAAAAAGACTCTATAAACAAAAAAACGTGAGCTAAGAAGTTCATCCAAGTTAATGGAAGACTGTATAGCTCATAAGACCTCTGTTTAAAATATCCGTGAAGATGCTGCACAGTACTTATCGCAATGGTATTTTAAGCTCCGACCTAGCCAAGACTTAAGCATGTGCTTAACTTTGGTTAAATCAGTAATCCCACTGAACTCAGTGGGGCTAAATGACACTCTTAAAGTTTTTGAAGTCTAAAGGTCTTAGTGGATAGCCATAATTGAAACTTGGAGAAGTGACAATGTCAGGGGTCACCCGGAAAGCTTTCTGCCTGAGCCCTCGGGCTGGCTGCACTTCCTGCACCTCCGGAGATGGGGAGCATTGCTATCATTACTGCAATTGCCACCCTCAGCAGCAAACAGGAACGAGGCTCTCATTTTGCAGTGTGCTGCCTGCTTTGTACAAGAAATAAAAAGAAACAGATTCCATCAGACCAGATTTCCCGCTGGGATTACCAATAGACTAGCACCAGTCCACTGTTTCGGAGATAGTAAAAGAGTGACAGGAGTTTCTAAATAAGACAGCCTTCAACATTCATTGTTAATAGGTGTATCAGAGTTTTTAGTAAATATTTGTGTAGCAGCCTCCAGGATTAGAAATCAACACTGCTGCTTCCCTTTAAAGATTGAAAAAAATCAGTTGAAGAAAAGTAAAAGATTTTGCCACACTGTTGTTGCTCCCCTTGACTGTTAGCATTCAGTGGCATGCAAGCTGACAGAGAGGGTATTGATTTTCATTACCTGGAACATTTCTTCATAGAAGAGAAGCAACAAAAAGGAGTAGAAAAGAAATAATAGCAATTCTTGTTTTCTCCAGCAGGACTTCGATCTTACAAGTTTAAGCAGTAAAAGAAACTAATAGTCTGTTCCATTGCACTCTGTCCTGCTAGAAAATCCACATTTCTCCACCCTTATTATTATTTCTCTATCTTGAAACCACAATGAGAGCATGTGCCTCATGACAGCATAGCTTTAAACTTCTGATATATATTCATGGTTCCCTGAGACCTTACGGAACCCCTATTGCACAATAACACACAAAATCGTGCAAGGAAAGAAAAGTCTACACAGAAAAGTCTGCTTTGAGTAGTCTAAGCTGCTTCAGGAAAGACCTCAGAAGAGCCAGTCTTGGATCCAGTAGAGAATTTTTAGTTTGTGCTGAAGGAGTATTGACTATTGAGGGGTTTTCCTATATATTTGATTCTGCCCATGATTTCATTGTTTGTGTTCAGTCACTGTCTTCTCTGTGAAGAATCTCCTGGCCCTTGACATTTCTTTTATATTTCTCTTCATGTATTTTTAATCCAAACCAGCTTGATGAAAAGGCACTCAAGTGAATGGAAAGACTATTACCGAGTTCAGTGGCCTTCAGAGCAGGCCCATAAGGGTCCTGATACAAATTTGTCTGAGATTGAAGGCCATGTCTATACTATGTTGAAACAGAAACCTCTGGAGTGTTTGTGAGCCTGGTTTGTTTCTTTTCCTGCCTGTCTTGACTTACCTCTTGGCTGGCCTAGGCGTACATGATCCTATAGATGATGGAAATAGTGCTCCAATTGTACCTCAGGCCATGCCTGGAAGCTCACCCTATGGCACATAGGCAATTCATCTCCTGAGGCAGTCATGGGACCATCCTTTGCAAGCAATATAGGCATAGCTAATATGAATGCACCACTTCAAATAACTTTAGCATCTAGATTCATATGACTACAGGCAAAATTGTAAATCAAATATAATATTTCTTCCTGTATTATATGTGCTCATGAACAAGGATTTTCCCAAACACTATCAAAACAAACATTAAGAAGAAATTTCCTGTATGGATTTTTTATGTTGTAACTATCCAAAGTTGGCTTTTCTATGCCTCCAGAAGTAGCCACTGTCAAAGACAGGAGCACAGCTGAGTAGTACATCCATCTCTGAGGGAAATTCTCTAGTTGATGTCCTCAGCTGTGTTTCCCAAATGTTTTGGCATGTTAAAATTTATAAACTATGCATCTTTCCTGAGTCACCTAGTAAGCATTGGCTTCTAGACAATTAGCCTCTAACAGTAGTATCTCAAGGCCGAAGCCAATACCAGCACCTTGAAATGTTTACTTAGTTTTTATGTGCAGCTTTTATCTCTCTGCTCTAAACATACAACTGTCACATATGTCATTATGAGTAAGAGATCTTAGCCAGAAGCCTACAATAGCAACTCAATGACCCACTTAGTGGGATTGTTATATATGGTGGAATATTACAATGTATAACTAAGGTAGACAGCAATCACTTTCCTTTTCATAACACATGACATTTCTGCTCTTTCAATGGGAGTCAATCAGTGAAAACTGGTTCTCCTGCCTCATCTTGTATTCCTGATCTAAGGTGTAATTCAACCAACATGTCCCAGACCTGGCCTCTAGCATTTTGTACCCTTTCATGGGTCTTCCATTTCAGACATGAGGATAGCATCCATCTCACCAAATGTTAGATGATTGTACATAGATATCTGAGTTAGTGCTTTAGGTGCTCTTTGTTATAAATGGAGAAAACTAGAAACTTCTGGTATGTGATTTATTAGCACTCTTTTAAAAATTAGCATTAGGATGAGTTTCCTGTTTTTCTCCATTGTTGTGGTTTAACCCAGCAGGCAGCTGAACCCCACGCAGCCGCTCTCTCACTCTCCCCCACTCCCTCAGTGGGACGGGGAAGCGAATCGGAAAAAAAAGGTAAAACCCGCAGGTTGAGATGAAGACAGTTTAATAAAAGAAAAGAATAACAATAACAACAATAAAAATAGTAAAAGTATATACAGAAAATACAACACAAGTGATGCACAATGCAATTGCTCACCACATGCTGACCGATGCCCAGCCCGTCCCTGAGCAGTGATCGCTCTCCCACCAGCTAACTCCCCCTGAGCATGACATCATATGGTCTGGAATAGCCCTTGGGCCAGTTGGGGTCAGCTGTCCTGGCGTTGCCCCCTCCCAGCTTCTTGTGCGCTTGGCAAGCAGGGGAAGCTGAAAAAGTCCCTGACTAGTCTATGCATTACTTAGCAACAACTAAAACAACAGTGTGTTATCAACATTCTCCTAGTACTAAATCCAAAACACAGCGCTATGAGAGCTACTATGAAGAAAATTAACTCTATCGCAGCCAAAACCAGGACATCCATGCAGTAGAAAGGGGTTTTAGATTACTAGCTTTGATGTAAATACTGACATGTAGGATGCCTGATGTTAGATAAGGTGAACCCAAACCCAATGTGTTGAATTTACGTGAGGACTGCGTACCATATAAAAAAGTAAAATGCAATATTGACTTAATCTGCAAACCTGTATTTCATGGGACAGATTACACTGGTTTAGGCTGCCATTCATCATGAAGCAAAGTCTGTTTCTGCAGAGAACAGATGCCAGAAGGGTGGCAGATAAGTACCATGTGAGGATGTGGCCTTCAGTGCCAGCCCTTCTCTGCTGTTTTAACAGAGTAATGCCTTACTGGCCAGCACAGATATGCTGCTTTAAATGTTTTATGATTTTCTCAACCAAAAGAAGCCACATGGGCCAAAGTGTGAACAAATGGGAACAATAAGATGCGGGAGACAGAGATTGCATATTCCTAGCTAGCTGGCATATATTCAGTATCATATCATCCCCTTCCTCCCTGTGATCACAACTCAGGTGGAACCACTGCTTTCTTTTACAGCCTTTCCCTTTGAAGTATTGCATATTGACTGCAAAAAGAGGAGGAAAACATAAATCAGGATGCCTTCATAAATACTACTCCAGTAAGTTGGTGAGACTTTTTTTTCCTCCGTAAGTAGGCACAGAGTAAACAGGTTAATCAGTTTAAGATTCTTTTATGAGGTCACAGTGCTCGGTATGATTAACTGGAGATGAAATTTGGCAGGCAATACGTTCATAATATGATCTAATCATGTTTGGTAGTGTGGGGAGGGAAATAAAGAAATTGGCTGAGAGAGGATTGCTTAAAAATTGGCAACCTTGCAAATACTGTAACTTCTCTATGGAAATCTCATCAGAATGATGAGCCAGCCAGCTTTTCCGAGCCTGTCCAGAATTTTTCCTTTCAAAATATTTGCGCCTGAGTGATAATGGATGACTTCTATTACTGGATGGCTCTTGCAGTGCACTTCAGGACTGACCCCTGCTATTTCATTATTGGACTATAAACTGCTCTGCCAAAAAGCCTCGCTCCTCAATCCCTCCTTTTCTTTCAGGCCTGGGGTTCATTGGTGTGTTGGAACATTGTCACATAAACACAGTCAGGCCAGACAAGATTGAGTATCCTATTTGTAGGGGCCATCCCGCTTATTAGATCAAAGCATCGCATCATTCTCTTGATTATGTTCTCCTCTGTCCACACTTGCTGGCTTGCTGGCATGCCCCTGCCTCTGCAGCCACCACCTCTTTGGCCTGCCCAGAGCCGGACCCAGCTCACTTGCCTGAGCTGACATAACCAACCTATAACTGAGAAGTGCAGGGGTAACTTACTCTTCTAATGCTGGTATTGGACTCTGCTTGCCGTGTTGTTTGCTTCTCTAGACCCTTGTTTAGACTATGCTTGGGCTCTTTTGCAGTTCTTCATAGACATTCCTTGGTTAACCTTATGCTGTCTGCCACAGTTGCTAGGTCTCAGGTCACCCCTCTTTAATGTGTGTATTAAACTACGTATGGCTTCACATCCATGTTAGGCACCTCGCTACATCAATGTTGTCAGATATGAGAAAAAAAGATACATTTCTACTCTTTTTTCCTGTCTCTCAGACAGTTTTGACCCATATACTTTGTTTCTCAGATGTGTTAGTTTAAATTTGTTTCTGTCCACTAAGGCACCTCAGAAGGGGCTTCAGGGAAGTCTTAAGTGAGCTATGGCAACCACCTACCCTCTGCCCGCTGCGTTACTCTCATATAAATTCACTGGATTTCTGTCTTGCAATTCCCATTGCTATTCCGAGCCCAGCGCTCCTCACAGCACCAGCACAGCTACCACTGTCCTCATCTGCTGTAGCGTCAGATGGTTCTGCTGAACTTCTGTCTTCACCTGTGCAATTCCCCATCATTTACAGTGTGGATCTCACTGTCAAGCATACACGCAGCCCTATTGGTATGAGTGATCGGTGTGAGCATTGCCTAATTTTACCACAGGAATCGTGATTTTTTTATATCATTTAATGCACTTTTTTCCCATATGCTGAGATATGCAAGCATCGGGACCTGTTACAACATCACTATGAGGCATCTGAAATTTTTACACCAAGAACATTTCTTAGGTTACAAATGAGAAATAATAACACTACTGACATGAAAAACAAAATTCGTCATTCTGTAAAGCTTTGGCAATGTGGCAAAGGGCAAATGTTCAGGAAAAGAGAATATTTTCCCAGTGTTAGTAAAATGTTCAGCAAAATAAATATGAATTCCCCAGAGATCACAGACAATGAACATCTAATTTGAGCCTCCACAGAAGTGCATCATTGTTTCATTTATTCTTTGTAGTTCACCAGAATAAGGAATGTATTTATGGAGGAGTAATCTCTAGATAGTGGGTTTCCCATGAAAGGTATTTACCTTTTCTGTACTCTTTTGACTCTTCAGAAACTAACACATGGGTGTTCTGAGTATTAATTGCCAGACAGGTATTTGGTCTGGGGTGCAGCCTTGGGCACACACTATTGGGGAGATTCTTTTGGCGTTGCAAATTGCCTTTGATTTACCCATCTTACCTGTTGTGTAAAATAACTTTTAACTTATGAAACACAGAACTAAAGAGGTGCTGGGCCATTGTGGCAGCAAACTGCATAGCACGTTCTGCGAGTGCCTTTAGTCAAGCCACAAACCCTGCAGTGGAGCAGGTGCTTCAGTCCCAAGCATTAACCCTGACTTCCAGAACTGCTCTGCCATTGAAAGGGGGCCTGTCGGTATCTCAGCAAGTTCCTGCCAGAAAGGGAAGGTGTCAGTCATTAAACCTTACTGATAGCCTGCTGAAGGGAAACACTTTGTGAGGATGGGCTGACTACAAGTGTTCATTAGCTTCTCTGACTTCTCTGCAAGAGAGAAAGGGGAAGTGGAAAGTGGAAGATCCCTAAGATCAAAGCAAAAGGACCAGATGTTGGTGATGGGCTGTATAAAACTCAGGAATTCACAAAGGAGAGTAAATCTTAGCAGGTGTGAGGATCAAAGAAATGTTTTCTCAGCAGGTCTTCTCCTAATGTGTGGCAATAGGCAGTCAAAGCAAGGAGGAAAAGAGTGTGAGAGAGAGAAACACCATGACTGAAGAAAAAAATAATTTTCATTCATTGTTCAGGTCAAAATGCCTGTCAGAGAAAAGTAAGATACAGGTATTTTTCACTACTTTGTCCACTACTTTTTTGTGCTTTTGCTTTTATTTGAGTAAATCATTGTATTCTGCAGGATTTTACATCCAGAGTGTTTACTTTCCCTGACATGGGAGTTACAATATTATACCAAACACCCTGCAGGCAGAAATGCCAGGAAGAGATGCTCCTATTCCCGCACCCCATAGGATGGCAGTAGCAAAGATGCCACAGTGACACTTCCATAAGGGCACTTTGGGCACAGCAGCAGCCTGCTGAAGAGGATCACCCAGCATTTCTACAGATGGTGCCCCCAGACAGCCGGGAAGAGAGGATACCTTATGGGGAGGCCCAGTCATGACCTGGTGGCTGGCTGGTATGGGGAACTGCACCAGAAACAGGCAACCCTATGTGGGAGCTATGGTGGAGCATACACAGTCAAAAAAAGCTCTCAAATAGATGCTTATCTTCATAAGGATCATGTTTACAGCTGAGTGGGTCCTTAAATGCTTTCTTGAATGAGGATGGACTGAAACACATTCACCAGCCATAGTCGTTGTACTATCCTGAGGGGAAGAACTGTCATATCAAGTTCATAATCTGGTTTAAAATTACCTATCAAATGGGAGGCTTCCAAAGTTTTCAGATGTCTCCAGAAGTGTAATTACATTGTATTCCTGGCATAAGGGATTAACCTCTGTTTTTTCCTATCCTTTGATTTTTCTGTCCTAACTCAGCCTCTTTAAACATATTATTGTTGCGTAATAGAGGGAAAAGCATGATTAAAATCACATGGCTAATAATATGGCACAGTTCACAGGAGGAGGAAAATTATTGATTAGGCCAAGTGATATAGCTGGAAAAAACAGACAAGCTTTCAAGCACACAAGCATGAGTGAGCCCAGAAGCTTGTCAGTTTTTTGCAGCCACATCATTTGGTAAATGTATTGGGTTTGCGTGGCAAAGTTTTGGTAGCGGGGGGGGGCTACAGGGGTGGCTTCTGTGAGAAGAGCCATTTCTTCTCTCTGTGAACTGGCTTGTATGGATCCCCTCGGGGCACAGCATGGAGAATATACTGGGAGCAAGGGAACCCACTGAAGCGTCCCTGGCATCCCACTTTATAAGTTGGCATAGCCTTGGGTGAAAAGTGCCTCGTTATTATCCAGTTGCCTTGAAACAGCTCTTAATTCAAGCCAGGACAAGATTAGTTACAAATAAAAGTACTTATTCATGAGATCCAAAATAGATAATGTTGTCACAAAATGTATAAAAGGCAAAGGTGAAGCAATGGAAGGGAAAAACCATTTGAGATTCAATTGGGAGGGGCTCCCTCTTATGCTCTCCCTCCCTTTCTCTCTGCCTTTACCCCAGAAGTTCATTGCAGCCTTTCCCCATGCTCACCTGGCAGGGGTGGTCTCTGTCCATATGCCTTTCATCTCAGCCTTAACCCGCAGGAGGACTCAACTAGGCAGATCATGGCAGCTCTCAAGCCTGGTCTCCCCTTGGAGCCTTCCAGGGGATGGAGGCAGGTGTGATTCATCTCTCTGAAACTAGTTTATTTCTTTCCTATCCAGGCAGGAGCCTGATCATTCTCCATTAATATATGGGTTGCTTGACTTTCTTGGGGACTTAAACATCTCTTCAATGTACAAGGTGTTATTTTCCATTCTTTTCTGACCACTTGCCCATGCATTATGCTTCCTTCAGCATCCTCCTGCTGTCATACATGTGAGACTCTGCATTCATGACCTCACACTGAACCCCATACATCATAGTAATCTGTACCTTAACAAGCGGGCTTGATATCAGCATTGCTGTGGGATAACTGTATATACCTCCTGACTGGATTTTGACTGAAAGCAGACACAAAGGCAATTAACTTCTCTATGGCAATAGTGGATTTAGGGTTGTTGACTGCGAATATCTTTCTTCTAAACATACTTGAATGAGTATCCTACCCTCATGCCTCATAACAATTAATGAATGCTTTCTCACAGCTCTGAGCAAGGAGGTGATGACCATATCTCATTTTTTACTTGAGGGGCTGAGACAAATGGGCTGACAGATTAAGCTAAGGAGTGGTTTCTGTGGTCCAAAATGAGATGCTTAGACAGGTTTTTTGTTTCTTTCTTTGTTTGCTTTTAAATTACGTTGTTTCTTCTAACAGTACCAGAGCAGGCTCCCATTGGCTTCCATTACTGCTATCAGTGCCACCCTCCTGCTGGTCAAATCTTGGTGTGGCAAGTGAGGAACCTGGAAAAATCAAATGCAAATAGCTGAAAAGCTTGGCTTAAGGAACCCAGATGAGGTGTTCAAGTCTTCTGTGCCAGTTTATAGTAGAACTCATGGATGAAGTCTGCAGGATTCTGCTTCTCTGAGCAGAAGGCACTCTCCTTTTCTTGTATTCCCTGATTTAATTCTCCACAATACTGCTAACTTCTGCAGGTTGTAAGACAGAGGTCTGACTACTTCCCACCCTTAATAAAACACCATAAGGCAACATCTGGCAAAGCTTTTCCTTTGTGTCATTTTGTACAAAATATACAAAGCAATTGGTAGAAATGGTTGTTTGGATGACGCGTCTTTGTTCAGGACTTTCAGTGCTCCCAGAAAACCCTGCTGAGCAATCACTGTTTTGTTTTTATTTCATTGCTTTAGCATTCCAGGATGTTTTAAGCCCAGAATCAGTTGCAAGGTTGGCTTCTCAAGGCTGAGGGGGAGACACACAGCTGGGCTTCTTGCCACTTGCTGACTCTCCAGCCAGAAACTTCTGCCTTGACTGTGGCTCTTTTCTGACATTTCCTGAGCTATACGGAGAAGCAGAAAGGTGAAATGACAAAAGGAAATGGAAGATGAGTCTCTGCTCTTCTTGTTCCTTTTTGAGTCAGATAAAAAAAAAGGCCTGAAAAGTGGGGCTTTTTCTCCCTCTGGAGAAGTCTCCATTATCTCCTTGTTTTTAACCTTTGAAACATCAGAAAGGCTCATCTTCACTGCTTTTTCTTGTGAAACTGCATGGATATCCGTGATATTGGCTGTATAGAGCAGACTGAGCTGAAACTTTAGCAAATTGATTTTTTTTTCTTCACCTGCCTATAGGGTGGTTGCATTAAACATGTACTAACAAAACCCAGCATTTTAAACAGCCTAGATAAAATTTACTTCATCTCTCAGCAATTCATGCTATACCTTTATCATAGATATCGTAATCCTATTAGTTCTCAAGCTGTCCAGAGAGTCTATCAGGAAAAACAGTACAGACAAGATTTGAATTTTTCATGTATGAAGTGTCTCCTGAAAAGTTCTCTCAAAATGTCGGTAAAACAGAAACTCTTTCAAGCTTTCTTCGTAGCTAGAAAAGGAAAGAAAAGACATGGACCCATTTGTTCCTTTGTCGAGATCACCTCCAAAAGCTGGGAAAAGAGCTCAATTTAACTCAAATAAGTTCAACTCAACTCTTACCAGGATGCCATGGCCCAGGCTGGCCTGACAATCCATGGCCACCAGTTTTAAGCTCCAACATTGATGACAGCCCACTCAACTGCAGCGCAAGAGGCAGCAAGGCTAAGTTCTGGGTCCTGCACTTGGGTCACAACAACCCCATGCAACACAACAGGCCTGGGGAAGAGTGGCTGGAGAGCTGTCCAGTGGAAAAGGACCTGGGAGTGTTGGTTGACAGCAGCTGAATATGAGCCGGCACTGTGCCCAGGAGGCCAAGAAAGCCAACAGCATCCTGGCTTGTGTCAGGAATAGTGTGGCCAGCAGGAGCAGGGAAGTGATCGTGCCCCTGTACTTGGCACTGGTGAGAACGCACCTTGAATACTGTGTTCAGTTTTGGGACCCTCAGTTCAAGAAGGACATTGAGGCACTGGAGCGGGTCCAGAGGAGAACAATGAAACTGGTGAGGGGTCTGGAGAGCAAGTCCTATGAGTGGCAGCTGAGGGAACTGGGGCTGTTTGGCCTGGAGAAGAGGAGGCTGAGGGGACACCTTATCGCCCTCTACAACTACCTGAAAGGAAGCTGTAGTGATGTGGGTGTTGGTCTCTTCTCCCAAGTAACTAGCAGTAAGACAAGAGGAAAAGGCCTCAAGTTGCGCCAGGCGAGGTTTAGATTGGATATTCAGAAACATTTCTTCACCAAAAAGGGTTGTCAAGCATTAGAACAGGCTGCCCAGGAAAGTGGTTGAGTCCCCATCCCTGGAAGTATTTAAAAGACGTGTAGACATGGCGTTTAGGGACATGGTTTAGTGGTGGACTTGGCAGTGTTAGGTTTATGGTTGGACTCAATGATCTTAAAGGTCTTTTCCAGCCTAAATGATTCCACGATTCTAAGAGTTTGCTGATTTCTCCTGTTCTGGGTCTGTAGGCTGCTTTCCAGATTACAAGAGGCACAGTGCTGACATAGTGAAAAACAGAAGTCTTTCAGTCTTCAAAAGATGTTCATCTGAGCAATATAAACCTCTGGTCCCACTGACTATTATTTCAAAAATGTTGGGTTCTGCCTGCATGCAAAATGTATCAGGGCTGCATCAGGGAATAGTGTCACAGAGATTTCCCTTGCACCTTGAGCAGTAGTACTCCACCAATGCTTAATGCAGACAGAAGCTGTTCATATGTGTACAAAATAGGCAGGTGAGTGAGGCTGAAAGCACTGGCACTATGTTGTCCTCTAAGAGCTGGCATAAGACGAGCACCCTAGTCCTGAACAGAGGTGTATGAAATGTGCTCAGCTGAAACACAAAATCGCATGGAATGAATGTTACACACTTGAAACCAAGCAGTTTGGTCAAAAAGGATCCCTTCGTCTGGAATGTACCTGGCCCCAGTTCTGAGGAAACTTGGATGAAATCGTGAAAACCATAAACTGCACTGCTTTTTTTTTTTTTTTTTACTTGGAAATTGCTGAAACTCAGGGAACACAAATCCACTGAGACAGAAGCCAAAGAAAAAGTTTGTCATTATTTTCATTTACCTTTGTACCCACTTCTTCATGATGCCTTGCCAGGACACACATTGAGAAGTTTAACAGGTCCCTGAATGAAAGAATACAACTCTCTTTCTTTCTGTACAATGAAAGCAGATGTATTTTGGTGTGACACCAGAGAGGTTTATTCAACAATTATCTTCTTTGTAAAAATTAGAGGCTTTGTCCAAGAGGAAGATGGCTGTGGCACTGATAAAGCTTGTAATCTGTAACTTCTATATAATGTTGTTCCTCCTCGGATATCAAATGATTTCACAAAGGAGGGTATTCTCATCCTATCATTACAGAAAAAGGGTACTTATCCAACAAGAAATTAAGGAACTTGTCCAAGATCAAATGGTAGAAAAATAACCACTGGAGAAATGGTACAGAAATAACCAATGGAGAGAAATAACCACTGTCCTGTTCCTGTCACCCATGATTAGCCTGCCCTGTGAAACACGCTGAAGGTGGGAGTTGCTTTCTCACCCTGCTCTTCAGGGGGAAGGACTCACACTTACGAAATTTCATCCTCTCCCTCTGCTGCTGCTGCTACTCCTTGTCCCCTCTTGCCACCCTGGCACATGTTTTCTCCAAAACCCGAGCAGCCTGGACACAGAAACAACATCACTAAGAGAAGGCAGGTGTGCTGTGACTTTCCTTGCTTTTCTGCACTGTGGTCAGTGCTCCGAGTAGTGTGCTATGCAAACATCGTGTAGCACACACACGCAGGGACACTTCATATCACACACGCTGTGACCCACAGCAGTCTCGATGTGCTGCAGCAGCCCGTCCTGTCCCCAGAGCAGCAGACATCCAGGCCATATGTCTCCTCCTTAGGACTCCTCATGGCCTGAGACAGGCTCACAGCAAGGGCCTTGGGGTAAGGGCAAGGACAGTGGGGAAATGCAATATAGCCTTATAGGAGAAGAAAATTGGCCAGTCCGGGGAAGACATGCTCAGGGCAGCTGAGTAAGAAAAAGAGATGGAGTCGCTTGCCAGAGATTCAGATGTCATCGCCATTGGATGCCGAGAAGCAGAGTCTTGTGACATCATTTTTTAAAAATTAAATTAACAGTTAAACACACAGTGGCAAATTGCTCCATTTTTTACAAGAAAATATGTCTGTTTCACAAAGATGACTTCCAAATTATACATACATACATCATTAGGAGGTAGCAGCTCCAGGAGCGCAGAAATCCAGATGCCGAGCTTTGCAACATGATGTGCTGCAAGGGAACTGCCTGTCAATACCTTACACTGCAAGTTCACCCTGTGGTTATATGGAATTAGCTTCGTCAGGTCTCAGCTTAGGTTGAAGCCTCATTACAGCAGATGCTGTGCATGCATACAGGAGAGATTCCTTGCCCAGATGGGTTATGGTCTCTCTAACATAGACACTTCAGAGCTTGAAGCCATAGTGAAAGGGGATGCCTTGGAAGCTTGTGGCAGAAGCGCAAACACATTAAATTCAGATCTGCTGAGCTGAAGCCTGTGTCCTGTCTTCAGAAGACCCTGTCTTCTTCCACTGGGCACTTTCAGACTACTTTTTACCTGTCTCTCCTCTCTAGACATTTACTGGAAACTACTGTACCATGATGGTTAGAGATTCAGATCCATAAAGGAAATAAAAGAAACAAGAAAAACCTCATTTAGGCTATTCTGGACAGAAGTCAGAAAGTTTACATACAAAAATTATCTGTTTGCCGGGGGTTGAAGGGAGACCTGTGAAGTGTCGTCGCTAGGGCCAGGATAAACAGGGACAAAACCCAGCATATCCTGAACACATACATCATTTTCAACAGGGAGCTGTCAATGAGCACAGAGCGAGTCAGATGTCACTGGAGAAAAATCTGCTCTTTCGAGAAGGGAGGAATCTCTCTGTGACTCAAGAGCGGATGGTTTGGCAGCAGCAGCTCAGCCAACTCCTATCAATTACACAGATATGCGCCCTCCTTTGTATTTACAGCACATGACTGGAAAGAAGGATCAGGAAAAAGGGATAATATGAGAAGAGCTCAGTTTCCACATGTAATGTCAGCTGAGTGGCCAGAAGGGATTCTGATGAAAGCCAGCAGCCTGCAGCAGGACGCTGCCTGTCTGTCTACCTCTAGCCCATATACCCTGACGTTTAAGGGCATAGGACCCCATCTCCTCATCCCAGATAAAACACAGCACTATAAACTACTGATATTTCCCGCTCTTTAATTCCCAGGGCTTAAGTCACTGCTGAGCCTGTGTCTTTAAGCCCTGTTTGTTGCGCCTCTTGTTGCCATAGCATTTAGTGTTTCCATGTTGGAGATTTCCTTTTTTTTCCCAGACATTACCCCATCAGCACAGTTCCAGACCTGGGATTCCAGCCACTTTTGGCTAAAGGGAAACTAATTTTTGTTGCTATAAAAATATCAAGCCATGTAAATGCCTGTGGCTCAGATTTAGGTCCCTGTGTCTAGGAATAGCTGCACAGCTGAGAGTGAATGAGAGAGGAGAGGAAGAAGCAGACGTCTGTGCATCTTGTCTCATTCCTCTGAGTCAACCTGTCCTCCCAGGGACGGGGAGAGGAACAGGCCTTTGCCATCCTCTGGCACAGTAGCAATCCCCATGGCATTTTTTTTTGGTGTGAAGGATGCTTGCCTCCAGGTTACACCTGCAAGAGAGATGGCCAAGGCCAGCATGCCCCACCTGAAGTGCTGACCCATATATAAGGGCCTGCTCTGAGCCATAGCAGAGAGAAGGTGTCACCCACTCAAGAATACAATGACTCAAAGACAAAAGAAATTGCTCAACTTGGGCCTGATCCAAAGTCCAAGGCAGTAGAAACTCAGCCAGCCCTTTAAGAGGTTCTGGTCCATGGTTAGACCCAGCTTGTCACTAAGGACTTTGCTGGTATGCAGTGGATGTGGGAGGAAGCATGGCACCAGAGGCCCCCTTTGCTACATCCCACCTTTGCAGCCTGCATAAAACTGGAGTCAAGTCTGCTCTCTGTACTCAGGGATAAGGGGTCCCTCAAGAGACCAGAAGTAGCTGGTGTAAGAGGAGAGATAAGCTGAGCCGTCTGAAGTGAACGATCTTCTCCTGAATACTGGAGAATTCAGAAGGAAATTTTGGCTGGGTAGAGTAGAAGTGCTGTGTTGCTTCTTGTACTGGACTCCTGCAGCATCTGCAAACCCCTAGAAAACAATGCTCTGGAAAATATATGGCAGTACCCGCAAAATGCAGATCCGAGGTATTAATTCTGCCCTAAAATCACTGCACTGGCCTGAGCCTCTGGTTGCCTATCTGGAAAACAGAAGTAATGAATGGATATTTAATTGTCTTAGTAAAGTGTCTGCTGATGTAGGGATGGAAAATATGAGCTAAGCATGAAGTACCGCTAATATTAAGCTATTTCCTACAGCACTGTTAACACTGGTTTCTGCATATCATTGCTGTTGACTCAACCTGGCACTCAAATTATTTATGTTGCACAAAACATCAACCTGTTACAGTGCAGCACAGACTGAAAGAATAAGATAAAATACTCTAGGGAATATGGCATGAAGTTTTAACTAGCTCTAAGTAACAGCTACTGCTAATTATTAACATTACACATTTCACTAAATTACATTAAAATAATGAAGCATTTCAGCTACTGTATTATGTCATATTGTAATCTATCAGAAGTAGCAACGCATGCTAGTAATGTAGCAGGAAATTACGATAAAAACACAACTAATTTAAAAAGTAGGGAAAAATAAATAAATTTTGAAGTAAAATTGTGATGCAAACCCAAATATTTTCTGTGGTGCTTTTTAAATTTTGAACACTTTTTTCATTCAAATTCTATTCATGAGCCTCATGGATTTTGAGCAGAAGCAAATCCAAGATCATTCCTGGAACTTTTCATGAGACTAAAATGGGAAGTGTGGTGCCAGATTCAAACAATTTTCCTGGTTTCTACCCACTTGTGGTTTATTGTGGTTTTGGATGAATACTTCCTGTCTAATACTCATGGATTATGTTGCTGTACAGGGAAAACCCCTGAAAGAAAGGAATTTCAATAAAGAGCTTGTTGGCTGTACTACCATGATTTATTTTTATTACCACTAGAGGTAGTATCCTCTTTTTTTTTCACTTTGCACATGAAAGGAAAAAATGTTTCTGAAAAGGGGGAACCAGTAAAATCCTCGGGGTAAAAGTCTCTCATTTGAACTTTCTTGAAAGCCCAGGAGAAAAGAGGGCTCATGACAGCAGGGAGGCTGAGGGAGCTGGATAAATCATGGTTAGGGAAGTAGAGAACGATGATCAGCCATGCCATTCCTCAGCAAGCAGGAATCCCCAAGCCTTGCTGCCACCGCATTGTGTAACCGCACAGAGACTTGCTGCAGCAGCAGTGAAGAGCCACTGCTCTGCAAAAGCAGAGGCAAGTGTTCTGGCTTCCCTATGGAGACCCTTCAGTAGAGGCTGATAAGCTCTGACATAGCACAAAGCGGGTCTGCAACAGGGCATAGATTACAGGTATGTTTGTGGGGCAGCCCAGACGAATGACTGGTGGACAACACCTGACCTTCCCAACAGATCCCCAGATGGGCGTTCCGTTACCTGAACAGTTCACATCACTGTATCTCTCTTGCTTTGCCAGGATCCATAATGAAGTCTATTCAACTGGCCAACAAGGAGCCCAAGAAGTAACTAGTAAAGATTGAGAGCTAAGTAAGGCAATCTGGATCTTCTCCTTTTCCAGGCTCCCTGGCTATTAGTGAACCTGCCCATTTCTGGGCAAGTCAAATTAGAGCCTGCAGTAAATACCAAGGGGGATATGAAAACATTTGTAAAATCAAGATGAGCATTCAAGCAATGCTGTCTGATGCTGCATGGCAGAACGGCAATTGTGAAAATCAAATCACAGCTTGAGAGGGGCAAAACTTAAGTTGCATCTAAAATCCTGAAGAAGATTTTAAAGGACTCTGTAGAGGATCCTACAGAGGATCCTAAATAAAGATCCATCACAGATGGAGTTTCACAAAGATTGGAGACATACAACCATGTACTGAAACCGCACACAGGAAATCCTCAGCTCGTTTCTGATTAGTGCAGGGCTCCTGACTTACGCCTTGGTTAAGTCAGGGTGGGGGCAGCCCTGGATACACCTTCTCTTCCCTGAGCTCTCTTTCTGTATGTGCCAGACTACAGATGATTTCTGTTCCTGCCTCCTCACCAGCCAACCTAATTGCCCAGCTAATTGCTCTCCCACCAGCCAGAAATAGCCAGATTTTCACAGATAGAAACATTTTTGAAATTTAATAGCACAACTCTTCTCCTACCAAGACTGCCTGAAGGAAACTCCTACAGGCAACCAGCTTTCCTGGAGCAAAGATTGATTCCATCTTCTGTTGTTTTGTTTTAAAGATCCAGATCCCAGATGATGTCATCTTTTTGCCAATTACAACCCTGTCAGCACAGTCAACCACATCCAAGAATACAGGGTGTCAAAAGCTCTGAGCTCCAAGAAATGTCTCAGCTGGCTCTTGGCTCCCCTTGGCTTCTGGACACAGTGCACATGTGCACAGAAGGCAGTCGCTATCTCATGGCAAAGCTGACATCCCAATCTGTAAGAGCTCTCATCACGAGGACTGATTTTGATTGTGTGGTTTTGACTTTCCCACACACAGTGATAGCCTCATGTGCTGTAAATACAAATCCTGTGCAAACTGCACGTGGTGGAGGTACGATCCAAGTTCTTGTTCTGCTTGTTCACAAAGGAACCTGACCTCCCTTCTTTCTGTGACTCCTTTTAGCTCAATACCTTATTGATTAAATGCTTTGTTTTCATGTGGCTTTTGCATCCCTGACCTCATTTCATCCAGGGTGGGGAAGAGGTCTCATATAGACAGGTCTTGAGAGAGCTGAGCTGTTTACTCTATGTTGGTATTCTGACCGTTGAACCCTACTAAAAACAATAAATAGTGGAATAACTTGCATTTAAGTAGATACTTTTAGTGGTACATTGACAGCATTTTAACTACTTGGGACATTTCATAGCATTTAGCCATAAGCAGATTCAACCTTGACATTTTAAGCTAATAAAGCAATTAAGATGGGTGTTGCACATTAAATATTATTTTGTTTCCTGAGCAGAATTCATAATGTGAGCCCATGTGAGCATGTTGCAGCCGTAATCTTAAGCACAGCCTAAGCATCATCCTCATGTTGCATATTTAACCTAGTGAATATTACCCTTTCTTTGCTTTTGGCAGCAGGAGACAGGAAGCTCTCAAAATCATTGTGTGGGCTCCTGAGTGCTGCAGCTCCTGGTGAAAGAATATACAGAAGGAAGGTCCAAGGCCTTCACATAGGCTTTGTCCTTGTTGTCCTTCACCCTAGCAGGCAGAGGAAAGAGCACCAAAAGTCATTTTACATAATTGCTTCAGGTTGCCTGTCCATACAGTGGCATAGGACTGCAGTACAGAGTGCTGAGAGGGTTTGTGGTGATACAAGCCCTACAAAGCTGAATTGCTTCGTGTTGGTGGTTAATTTGAGGACCTGTGTAAAAGGGCGATTAGATAAATGCAATGTATTTCTTACACTTAGTTCTGTCCCAGAATAAAAAGCATCTGGTATAGAGCTTGTGAAGGGACCTGTAATGCCTGCATCTGCCTTGGTGATTCCAAAATCTTAATGCGGACCTTAAAGACAATCTTTACTGTAAGGACAGGGAGCCAGAGAGGGGTGCAGGTGGGTCCTGGTGATCTGAACGGTGGGCTGATGCAGCACACATGCCCATGCGGCTGCTTTTCCAGCCCGGAGACACCCAGGACCAGCTCAGCTCCTCTGCACCACTACTCGCCATTTCTTGTGGGGCAGATTACATTAATTAAGCCACATCTCTTGTGGCAGTCCTTATCTGAGGAACTTCATATGTCTGTTCAAATCTGTCTCGAAACTTCAAAAAAAAGGTCTGTTTTCTCCATGATGCCTTTGTTTGTTTGTGCTGTCTCCTGTTGTCTCCCTGCTCTGTTTTTTTTGTGACTCAGTGGAAAATCAGCTCCTGTGATAGCTAACAAAGAGCAGGAGAAAGGGGGGGGGGGGGGGGCTCACTTCAGTAACTCGTGACTATGTTTAATTTTCTCTTCTTTGGGGGATTTATTTTATGACTCTCACTGAAATGTTTACAGAAAGTTCAACAGCTAGGCAGAAAGTCATTAGCAAGGAAACTGGGCTAAATTAAAACAAAAATGTTGGTCAGTTTCCCAGAGGAAAAAGAGCTCTTCTCTGTAATGTCTGTGCTGCTCTTCCTCTCCACCCACATATTGGGGAAGCTACAGTTCATTCAGTAATGAGGAGCTGAGACTGAATGAACTGTAGCTGGTCTGGAAGATGGGGAACCTCATTTATTCTCCAAAACTTTCTGCTTTTTTTTTGATCTTTAGTTTGAAATCAATGAGAAGGACACAGTCCTACACAAGTCAGGAGTTACGTGAAATGACAGTGTATAGCAACAACAAAAATAATAAAATCCTACTGTGTTGACTTTCTCGAGTGTCCACCAGCTCTTCCCAGCCCTCAAGGAGAATGCAAGGACCTCTTTAGACATCATCAAATAACTTGTCTTCACGGCATCCCATTCTGCAAGTGGAGAAACTGAGGCACGGGCAAGCTAAGTGGCTCACCCAATGTCTTGGAGGGAAAATGCAGCAGGGCCAGTTGTAGAAGCTAACACCTGCATTACCTGTCTTGCCAAATTATTGGATGCAAGAAAGGCCGAGGGAAAGACTCACTCTTACGCTTTTGTAATTCATCATTCCTGATAACAGGCACACTTTGTGCAGCATGTTGTAAGCACCACATGGAGTCTCTTACACTGGTCTTAAATTGGCTGCCAGGAGTCCCACACTTGTCTCAGGCTTTTGGAGGAAGATGAGCAGCACGTCTTTCCCCAGTGAAGTGGAGGAGGCCTCTCCTACCAGAGCACATGGTAGCGTGTACAGCCCAGATACAGTAGAACTGTAAAACATGCCTTTATTTTGTAGTTTTACAGCCTAAAGCTCCAGCTACTAACCAGCGTCACTCCTTACCACTGTGCTGTTTAGGGGCAAGCCATAGGCTTAGCAGGCTGAGAAACCTTGGGCCAATTGAGCTACGCAGCAACTGAAATGTTTTCCTGTTTGTAGATAAAGTGCTTGGGTTTCATTTAGAGTTAAAATACATTTTGATTTAACAAAAGCATTATGGTATATCTAATAAAGCCTGTTGAATATAAAAATGTTTATGGCACTTAGATACAGGGCAAGTTGAGTTCCTGACGGCAGTCCTTAACCTCTGAAGGGTACTTTCCCAGTTCCTTTTAAATCACATGCAGTAAGTATCGTTTGCTTCTGACTCTTCGTTCATTCCTTAAGAGAATGCTAGTTAAATACCAGATAAGTAAGTATGTTATCAATGAGACATTTATTGAATGTTAATGCTGTGTTTAATAAGGCTTACAAATTTAAATGGGTCACATTAAGATGTAGAGTGCGCAGCAGGGAAACTTCTCGGTGTCGCCAACCTCAATCACAGAAAAATCATAAGCTGGGGCCTTCACAACTGGGACAGCTTCGTGACTCAGATGGTGGTGGGGGGGGTTCTTTTGTTTCCTGCTTCTCACCCCATCAGCAGTAGGGCTCCTGACAGGGAACATCTCCAGTGCAGAGCAGCCTATGGTGTAGGGATCATTGTGGTTGCAGAGACCCAAACTGGTAAGTCCCCTTGAGTCTTAATTTAGGCTAGTCATGCAAGTGTGGCAGTATTCCCATGCTAATAACCTGAACTCAGGTTTCTGAGCTCAGACAGGGAGCCTGGCTAATGCAGCTAGATCACATCCAGGCTGAGCTGGCTTGCCTTCAGACAGTTTGGCTGTCCTAACATACATCAAGGTAGACCCTATTTATTTTCTTCAGTGAAGACTGAGAGTGTCAGTCAATAACTTGATCCCAACAGCTGGAATGTGTAGAAAAACTATTACAATAGGAATTGCAGCCACAGTCAATGGTCCCAGCAGAGACGTCTGCTGGATAGAGCTAGGAGGGGTGGAAATCTCATCATTTGAGTCACTTAAAATTGGACAAACCAAAACCCTAGAGACTGTGGAGAAGGAAGAGTCCCCACAAGTGAGGAGAGAGCCTCAGTCTAGCCTGATGCAAAAGACTATACTGTCACCTGAAATGGGACCATACCTGTCCTCAGTAGTAGACTTGCTCCCCATATGTGGCTGGAGGTCACATCCTGGAGCCCGTGGGGTGCTGCATACACTGATGTGTATGCTGCTGGTTCAGCATGCTATTGCACAGCCCTAAGTGACTGAGTGTCAGGCCAGGCATGCCCTGATGGGCAAGATACAGACTCCCTGGTGTGCCTAGTGTGGGTAAGAGGCAGGCAGAGCTGAGAAACCCTGCACCATGCAGGCACAGTGTGGAGAGGACCTCCTCTGGCAAGAGTGATGGGCCAAAGGAGAGGGACTGGGATACTGCTCCCCGTTCCTCACCACCTCACCTCACAGCTTCATGCAGGGGCAAAGGACACCTTCAAGGAGGGGAGAGGCTGGGGGAAGAAAAGCAAAGGTCCAGGGAATTCATACATTTCTTTCTTCTGTATCTTCCCCCTCCAGCACTCTTGGCAGCCAGAGGGGCTCCTCTGTCCTTGGAAAGAATCCAGCTGCCTCTCCAGGCAACACAACAGAGAGAAGATATTAGGGGCCTGGAAACTGGGTTTGCTATTTAAGCTGGTCCTTTTCTCTGCTTCGCTTAGAGAGAACTGAGCAGCTGGTTTTCCACTGGCGCAGCTGGGGATATTACCTTAAGACTAATTAGAACAGTTTCACTGGCAGTGCAAAAGCTGCACTTTTTTAGGACTTGCTGAAAAGTTTAAGATGTGTCCTGGGTATATTTTTGCAGTAGAAGCTAAATTTTACGACCATTTTTTTTTTCCTTCCTGTAACAATAGTAACTCTACCTTAAGCCTGGCCTCATTTTTCTGGTCAAGTCTGGTCCATCTCAGTTTTTAACTGGGCCCATCACAGAGCTGTCTAAGTGCCTGGAGAACACATTAAAGTGAGGATGTTTTTAATAGAGAGGGTATTTAACCCCTGGCCCAGCTTACCAGAAGGTGATGGAGAGTCTCCACCTAAAGGCAGTATCTTTCAAAATCATACATACTTCTTCAAGTACAAATTCACGGGTTTGCAAGATGGGTCAGGAGGAAAGAAGGTCTATGGGCTATTATCGAGGTGGTTTGACCTTCTGTCTTCTGGAAAGACACTGAGTTTGGGTTTCTCCTCTCTCTCCTGTTAAGCTACACCAGGGCAGGTGCCTGGAATTACTGTGAACTCTATTGAACAATATTCTTCACTCACATGTTTTGGCAGCCAGAAGGAGAGGAGAAGAGTTATTGATATATGTGACATGAATATTGCAGGCCATGGGATCTGACCTTTCAGGAAACCCAGCTCGAAAGCAGAGGCTAGTACCCAGTGCGTTATTTGTCCTCTCATGTGGTAATTACCTTTTGCCTCCCTAAATCAGCAGTTTCACTTGAAGAAGTTTCTTGAAACTCTTTACTTCCTGGCCTAAAAAAATTATTTTTTTGTAAGGGACACAAATGGCTACTGTGTTTCCCTCCAGAATGGACCATGTTTCAAGGTGAGCAGGGAGCAGTGACCTCCCAGAACTGTTCTAATGTGGATGCTTCAAGGTTCAGTTAGCTGCTCTCAGATCCATTCAGATCAGCCAAGGGTCTCACCCCAAGCTGTGACAAGCAAGGCCATCATGCCTGATGTTGGTTATATGGAAAACCCTCCCAGCTGAATGATCAGCCGTCTGGAGAGGCTACGTTGCATTTGTATAATAGACACTGCTGACCTATTGTTTTGATACATTTCTTCCATGACTGTTCTGCAGAGCCTGCTTGTCAGAGACCCTGAGAACATCAGTCTGAGCGTAACACAAATTGCTATCTTTGAGGTTCACCTTTAATAGGGATGAAAACAAATCCCCTAACTGACTGAACATCATCAGGCACCTGACAAGTCTTATGAACACTTTCAAGAGCCAGGCACAAGAGCTCAAGCACTTACTTATTTATTGCTTTAATATTAAAAGCAGAGGGTTACAAATATTAGAAACAGAGAGTCCCAGAGTACAGGGGAGATAGGATCCATTCTGTGTATGGAAATTGCCTAGCTTCATGTTCTACGTGGTGCTTCAGATTGCAAAAAAATCCTTGTAGAGTCCCATCCGTCTGGGAGCTTTTCTGAGAAATCAACTATGGAGTCAAAGCAATAGAAGAGCTTCCAGATTTCTCTATTCCAGGCTGAGACAAGTTTGTAAATACTTCCACAAATTGCCAACATGCCTGCAGGGCAAAGTCCTAATGTTCCCCTCCCTGCTATGAAATGCAGAGCACCTTAACTTCTTCAGCCCTCCCCCTGTCACAACCAGCTATAAAACCTGCCCCTCAGTTGCTGGAATATCTCATCATGAGGAATGCTTTTTTCAGGTTGAGAAATACAAATCCACCTTGACAGAGCCATAGTCAGGCATACATGGGCTGCATTGCTTATATATACAAAGCACTGCTAGTGTGGAAATAACTTATAGTGACACTAAGCACATAACATTTTTGCACACTAACTTTTTGCCAGTATAGTTTATTCCAAAATTCCCACCCTTCCCCAAGAGAAACAAGCTGTATTGGCAGCAGCATTGTTCTGATGGTAACCCTGCGTGCGCACTAGACAGCTTCGCAGGCACAACTCTTCTCTCCTAGCCAGCTAGTCTAAGTAACTTCCTCGCGAAAGGAAGAATTGAAACACACAGGCCACATGGATGAGGGGCTCTGTGCAGGAGCTGCCCTGCCTCCAGGACGCTGCAGGTTCAAGCAGCGCAGGAGGGCAGCGTAAGGTGCTCTCACCACCAAGTAAGCTGGCACTGGGGAGGCTGCATCAGGAGGAAGCTGCCATTAGCAGAAGAGGAGTGCTGTAAATCAGCCAGTATAGGTTACTGGGATGTGGAGAGCTGATAATGCCCTGATGTAAGGCTCCCAAGACCCACATTTTCACTGATCCAGTAGCTCAAAACACAAAGAGAGGAAGTGTGGAGGGACAGAAACATGCAGCACCGAGGAAGCAGGGACATCATTTTGCCTGTCTGCAGCAGTTTTCACATCCCCAGGGCAGACCCCAGTTCCACACGTGCAGGCACATTGCACCATGTGCTCAATGCTCCTCTCCTGACAGCAGTCTCAGGTGGTCCCTTTAAAAATAGCTATACCTAGTTTGGGAGCTCACTGGCACCTGCTCACTGCCAGGAGCCAAAGCTGCTAAATAGGGGTGGGAACAAGCTGCTTAGGGACAGCTGAGGAAATGCTGGATAGAAATGGAGGAGTTTGGTGGTAACCTGATGGATAAAGAAGAAAGAGTGCCGAGAGAGCTGGAGTACTCAAGGTGGGAACAAGCTGTATAAAAAGCCTTAGGAGGGTGAAATCTAGAAAAACTATGTTGGGTTGGAGTAAAAAGCCTCTCTATTCCCTCCCCACACAGGAGGAGCCTGAACTACAATTCAGAGTAAATGAAGGCTTGTGCACTGCAGTCTCCAGGGAAGGAACTCACAGCCTTGCTTGAGGTTAATGTGGCAGCCACCAGACTCAGTAACTTGGCATTGAGGTGAGTTAGATCTGGCATTGGATATGCACCAAACCCAATGATGAACAGAAAGCGTCTGTCAGTACTCAAGGAAGAGAGAGAAATTTCCATGAGTCTGGGAAGGATTTGGGGGAGCTAACCTTGGTAGTCCAAAAAGGTCTGTGCTGGGAAATAACTTCCATGGCAATGCCTCTGAAAGGTGGAGGGGTTGTACTGAAGCCTTGAGCTATGGGAGAGTATCAGATGAAGATATGCAATGCTACCACAGGCCAGGACTTGCCTGAGCCAGAGGGTGCCTATGCATGGCTGGGGCAGCCCTCCCAAGCTGTCTTCCCTGCAGTGGGCTGCACTGCCAGCTGCAGCTCCAGACGTGGGAGGAGGCTCCCTCCTGCCCTGGAGAGCACGGGTGGATTGCTGGGTGCTTTGGAGCTGCTGATAGTTTCAGGCTCTGGTGCAATGGAGACTCACTCTGTGCCTGCTTTGCCAGCCTTCCTTGCCCAGCAGAGATTGTTAGCAGAGGCAGGGCCCCCCAAGTCCAGCACAGGCAAGCTGCATCCAGAAAAGTAAAGCCCCCACCTGCTTCCACATGATCCTAATCCTGTCAAAGCCCATTAGAGTGTTTCTTCTACCTTTGATGGGAGGAATCAGTGCTGCCTGCAATGACAATTACCCCACATGACCAAGGAAGCTGGGTACTGGAGTTAGGAGGGGAATGAGGAGAACAAAACCCTCACTAGGCTAAAATCAGTGCAAAGCACTAGCAGCTAGGTATTCTATGAGCCTAGCTCTGTCAGACAGCTAAATCAAGTTAATATAAGAAACAATGTAGGGAAGCCAGAAATTATTTTGTTATCTTTTTACTTGCTTGGATTCTGCGTCTGGAGAGTGGCCAGCGGCCAGCTCTCCCTTCCCCAGCATAGGGTTGAGAAGCCTGGAGACTGTTCTCCTTTATCACCAAGCTGCTCATTGCAATGTCTGCAAAGCAGTAACAAGACATCTGATTGACCCAAATATATCAGTGATCACAGTTTCAGGAATGCTTAACATGCTGTAAATTGAACAGCACATCAGCTTGGCTGATGTTTAACCCTCTACCAATCATCTGGTTTTAAAAATATTCCAGCCTGTAAGCAGGACTATTTAGCCAGTGTGATGGCTCAGCCAAACTCTGGCTTGTTCTCCTTCCAAATAGTGTAGTTAGGAGGCTGAGTATTTGCAGGAGATGCTGTCTTCCCAGCTGTTGATTTAAGGGTGTAGTCATAGTGTGGCCTGTTGATTAACTACTTAGCTTACAAGAGGCAAGCTGTAATTGAAATGAAAGTCATGCATAACTTGGAGCTTATATTCACCTTAATAACAGGAAATGTAGTGTCCTCGTCCATGGCAATGGTACTTCTCCAGGGGGACTTCCCAGTGCAGGCACTGGCAGCTGGATGCTCACTATAAGCATAATTCACCCTGAAAGAAATCAAAATAATTCACATAAATCAAAATACTCGCCCAGCATGGAATAAAATTAATTTTCTGCTTTTAGTCCTTTTCCAACAAGGTATGAGTTTTCTTAAAGCTGTTTCAAGCTGGAAAGTGGCAGAGAACAGAGGCGATTCTGTGTAATTTCTTTGGTGAAAATATTCAGCCTGCTGTTGGATAAAAGCCTCCCGCTTATTGTAATGGCACTGTTCTTATTGGCCACGGTGACTTGTAGCAATCGCCAGCTCCAAATCACACACCTGGTGTTCACCGGGCAGCTCATGTGGCTTCCAAGGGTGAAAGCGTGAAGCATCATCTGGCAATAAGGCTCCGGGTTCAGAATAGCGTGAGACCCGAATTCAGGGGTAACAAGAGGGATGATTACAGCTTGTGTTGCGTTTGAGGGAAGCCAGGATGGTGACTATTCCTCGTTACTTCAGCAAGTCCCTGTGGGCACGAGGGACGGACAGCACAGATGCTCCCAGTCCCAAGCGGGTGCGAGGTCTTGTTGGAAAAGGCATCAGCCACCATGTCTGACGGGCGCTGGCTGTCCCGTCCGTGCCCGGCACTCCCGTTTCTTGCCAACAGACCCCTCCACCCAGGAGCGAGCCCTTCGGCCTCCTGGGCCCCGCTGGGGTGGCGGAGGGCAGGGGGCGGCGGGGCAGCAGAAACGCAGCCGCCCGCAAATTCTGCGGGGCCGCGGGGCGCGCCGCGGGCGAGGTGGAAAAAGGCATTGGCGTCTCACAGCCGGAGCTTCCCTAGGAAGGCTGCGGAGCCCCGATTTAAAGGGGAATTTGAGGCAAAAGACAGGGAATTCAGCTTCTGCGCTTTTTTTTTTTTTAAGTTGTTGAGGTGGATTAGGAGAGTTGGAATGTTTTTCACAAAATCCTGGAAAAGAGATAACTCCCTTTATCTTGTATGAAAAAAAAAAAAAATTGCATTCCATCCAACCTGTAAGACTGTGGCGTGGTTGGAAAACCAGTTGTCCCGAGAGAGCAGGAAGAACTGAGGAGGTGAGAAAGCTGAAGGGACTTTTTCTTTCGCGAAGCTTGAGATTCTGTATGTGGTCATTTTGCTTCGTGGATCCCCCCAAGCCCGGTGACTCCTGTGGAGGACAGCCGCGGCACTGCCCGGCGGAGGGAGAGGGGTTCAGCTGAACGCGGCTCACAAACGGGTTCCTCCCAAGAGAGGTCTCCGGTAAGGTACCGAAAGAGCAAACCCAAGCTGCCTTGTCTTGGGGAGGCAGGAAACTGGAAGCGGGGGGACAGAGAAATAGCTGCCCTTCTAATCTTCCGGTAAACACCCTAAAGACCTCAGGGGGACAGAATTTGAAGAGAAGGGCTCTTTGTCGTTCTCTCGGGCAGGAAATTCCGCGGGGCCGGACCATGTGCTGACGCCGGCTCCGCAGGCTCGAAGCTTCCTCTCGGGGTGGTTAACGCGCCAGGGAAAGCTGCTCCGCACCGCATACGCCGTGACACACCTGAGGTGCCCCCTCCGTGCAGACGGGCCCC
>NW_009269999.1:432685-448287 GCF_000687185.1 Egretta garzetta
GCCGCTCACGCGTGGGTGCGGGCGGTAACGCGCTACCTGCCTGCCGGGGCTGTCGAGAGGAGCAACTGATTGCGCTTGTCAAGATCTCTGACGACGCAGAGCGCGGTCGGTAGAAATTATAGCCGAGTTCCGCTCCGAGGCTCTGCTCCCAGAGCTTGAAAAAATGGGAGGGTTCAGCATCTTTGCGGGCTTTCCTTAACTCTCCCGGTGCGCTCGCCCTCGTAAGGGACCCTGTAGGAATGGAAAGCTATCGTCTTTGTCTGGATTGGGGTCGACTACCTTTTCCTTCCAAAGGAGGCAGGCAGAAGCATTTTTTTTATATGTTCTTCCTTTTGCAACAGCGTATTTGAGTATGAATGTTGATATTCATAGACCGAGAACGGATTGCACAATAGGGAAGCCCCTAACTAGCAGAACCGCCCTATTTATGAAGCCTGTTTTTTACGGATTTTCTTTAACGAGAGTGGACCTTTCTGCTGACTGTTAAATCGCCTCGATGAGGAGCGTACAGGAAGCCCCCCGTTCCGTTAGCTCTTAGTCTTTGTTGTGGATGCGTCTGGTTAAACTGTTTTGATTCTTAAGCGTTTGTCTGTGATCATCACCGCCATCCTTTCAGCTGACCAGTAAAGTAACCGACACAGGAGTGACACGAGGGTGACACAAGAGGATCTCCCAGGTTTTAAAAACGTTGCTATGTGCTAAAACTTTGACTCAGTAGTTAAAGTGGAGGAAAAACTGTTTCATGCACTTTACTTTGACTTTTTAATTTTTTTATAAAAGACGACCTTTTTATTTTACAAAGTCTGCCTTTTGTGTACATTATATATGTTCATAAGCTTTTCTGTAACATACTAAAGAAACTGATATTTCAGTAAAGTGTGTTAATGTTTTGCCTTCTTTGTCCTGAATGTTTGCCTGAGCCTTGACAGGGAAGCACGCACCTCCTCGGTCTTCCCTGATGGGCGACAGAGACCTCCTCTTTCCAGCTCTCACTCCTCTGAACTGAGCGAACTCTTACTTGTCCCCTCTGAGGCGGGGAGGGGTAGAGTTAAGCTTTCAAATGCGACCCTTCTCTCTCTCTTTCCTAGCTGTTGTGTCACTGAAGGGGCAAGAGCTCGTCGAGTGGCTAAAATAATGTGACTATTGCGTACTTTAGCTGAACAGACTTTTGTCGGTTTTTTAAAGCCTGAGATGAACTGCCTTGACTAGCACTGGGATAACAAGTGTTACTGCACCAGAAACATCCCTGGAGGTGGCGGTTGCTTCCAGTGGGTGTTTATGCTGGTTCTCAGCCCTCTCTTTTTCGTGTTTGGCTATCTTTGCAATGGGGGTAGAGGCAGAGTTGAAGAACAGGGGAGCTTTTCAATCTTGCTAAAACAGTTGGTGTTTTTTGCCTACAAAAGTCTTGTTCTAGGTAGGGTGAAGCGGTAGCAGTGGGTGTACAAAATTAAATACCTGCATCTTGTTTGCTTTTTTACGTGTACCGGTATTCATAGAAGAGGCCGTTGTATCCTTCAAAATACAGCCAGAATAAGGAGAAAGGACAAACTAATCCTCTTTTAACCCCAAATGTTGGTATATATCCTGCTATAATCAAACAGTAGCATAATCTCTTCTACATCTGGACAGGCACCTCTCGATAGGGCAGCAGCGTGCTCAGTGGCTGCTACACGAGTAGGTGCTGTCTTCAGTATGTCAAGCGCTAACCTTCCCCTGAACCCAGAGAGGGCTCTGCATTCGTACCTGCAGGAGGTCTTTGGTCTGTTGATTTATTTAGATTAAACTTCACATAAAGACGATTTTCTTTCACCATTACAGTTGTTTTCCTTTTTTTTTTGTTTCAATAGGACAAGAAAACAGTTTTACAAACAACTTAAAATGAAATGGTCGATTAGTTAGCTGCATTAGCTATTGCAACTGGGTGCGTGAGTATTTATTTTAAAATGTACCAGCAGCCTCCAAGACTAGCTTTCATTCAACTGCTTAACTGACAAGGCTCACTATTGAACTCCTGTATTTATAGTTCACTGCATTTATCTCTCCAAACAATGCACAGAATCCCATGTGACATTCCTTTGCCATTTACATGATAATACTCAATTTAACTGTGTAATTCTTAATTCTTCTTTAGCGTTGCTTTGTAATTCGAATGCAGCAGCTCTGTCACATTCACCTAATGAAAATACATTTAAATAATAAACCGCTGGCATAAATTTTAAATCACTGTGAAGAGCAAACTGCTGTGCCACAAGCATCTAAGATTTCATTTCTGTTTAAGTACTTCTGTAAGTATGGCACAACTGTGGTTTTGACGGCTAATGGGAAATAAGTCTCCTTTGCAATGTCTTCAGAGCCAGAGCCTAGATAATTACACCTTTTGAGAAGAAACATGGTTTTCTATTTGGTGGCTGGTAACCACCTCAAGTTATATATAGGTTACGTGTTCAAAAACGGCATAGTTGTAGGTTGGTGTGAAGCGAGATGCTGTGCTAGAGAAGCTGTGCCCTACTGGGAAATGTGTATTTATTCAAAGAGGACAGAGAAAACTGGCTTGGATGGATGATGATGCTTCACTTCATTGCTGCATTTTATTCTTCTGGTGCAGATCATCTGTGCCAGAGAAAGCTTTGAATTACCATCACATTAAGGAAAACCTACTTTCTGCCATGTGATTTCTTTAAGGCAAGCAGTGCTTTGTACATTAGTGCTCGGGCACCCTTTCTGCATGCCATTTTAGCTGCATATGTTGTCTGATGTTTGGCTATCTTCCTGTGGAACCAAGGGGTGGAACTCTGTAAGAACTTTTTGTAGTATAATTTCAGTGGCACTCAGGTCTAACTCTGCTTTCTCCCAGTGGGGTGTCCTTTGAGTTAACAGCAATCAGACGGGCAAGGAGAATCATTGCTTATTTGAGAACAAGAAGACTTTAGGACTTGGAGGTCGTGAGTAGGTTGTTTTCAACAGCAGGATCAGCCAGTTCTGGCAGTGCGTTGCCGGCAGCTCAGTAGCACTTTTACCCGAGGCTCAGGGAATCGGCTGCGCGACTTGTGTCAGAACAGGGCTGTCGGGCTTTAGGCCTCACTCGGCAGAACACTTAGGGATGCACTTTATTTCCCACCACTTTTCACAGGCCTTCAGTGAAGCGGTGTGCTTAACAGGTTGGCTGTGCCGGCACCTCGGTCAGATGCAGGCTGTTGCACAGATCTGAGAGGAGTCTTGAAAAGGTTGGGTGGGGTTGTCAGCATGCTACCTGTCTCAGATGGGAGACTGGAGGTCTGGTTTTCAGCTCTGGGAGATTCATGTGCCTAACTGGTAACACTAGCTTCCAAAAAAAAACCAAGAAAAAATATCTAGAGGATGTTGTAATTTGAATGCACTTTGTTCAGTCCCGTATTTCTGTATGGTTTCCCTGATTAAATTCAGAATGCCTCCCCCAGATTTTTTCTTTCATTGGAATCTAAGGAGGCATGTAGGGTAGGGGGTTGTTACTACGGCCAGCTTGAGTTTATAGCCACTGGGATGTGACCTCCAAGCCCTACTAGTGTGAAGGGAGGACCGAGTTCACAGTTTCCAAGAACTGCCTAAGGGGTATCAAAATTGTGCTTGCCTTGGCTACCACCCACCCAGAGAACACTGGGCAGCAGAGCCTGGGGGAATTCAGTGGGGTTCCCACTTGATGAAAAAAACAAGACTGGCATTCACAGCACAAATCTCCTTTGCTTTTGTTTGCTTGCATCTGAAGTAATTTCCAGTCTGGATTTATCTTCATTGTGGGTTTCCCTTTGAGAATTTCCCTCGCTGCTTGGGGAGCTCTTCCCAGGCATAGAGTGCCCTGGCCTCTCACACAAAAGCAACTGCCTTGGGGATGGAGCTGAGCTGACCGCTGGCGCCACACTTTGCTGCCAGACTGAGGCCATCTCAGCCCATTCAAAGATTTGTGAAATAACTTCAGGCCAGTGGAAGACAGTGAAAATATAGTTAGTTGTTACACTTTGACTTACTGGGCGCACAGCATGCTGTTAACACCACCAGCATAGTTCTTGTGGTTTGCCTTGCCTTTGAAGTTTGGTGCATTTTTTTTAATGGTAATAATACTTAGAATTTTCTCACTGACATTACTAGGTGGTCCAGGACTAGCTTGGATATGAGATCATATTAACACTTAATCCCATTTTGCATGTTATTCCTCCTTTGCAACCACAGCATAAAATTTAATCGCTCCTTCAGAGCTGCGCTCCCTGGGTTGAACACGACGAAGCTCCCACGAGAACAGGCCGGGCTGCGCCGTAAGCAGCGCCTGCCAGGCTCCTGCACAGCTCCTGTAACTCCCAGTGACCTAGAAAACCTTTTACCTTGCTGTCTCCTGTGCTAATGGAGCTCTCCCCGCTGAAGTAATGCGCACTCATCGGAGCAGAAGTTATTTCCCAACATGGTGACTCACGTCTGCAAAGAGTATTTTGTCGTGAACCAACTGGCCTTTTAACAAGCTTTATCCGTCCCACCCTCGGGGACTGTTTAGCCTAACTCAGTGTACTTTGCCTATGGGGCATGAACAAGGTGTTATACCTGTAACGTCTTAACCCCCTCTAGTGCTGTGGCTTTCCATTGCCCGCTCCAGGCGGAGGCGCGGGATGAGCTTACGGGAAAGAAGCACGCACACAGGCCTGCGTGGATCAGGACCGCTGCTGTGTGCAGGTGTGAAAGGGGCTGTGCGGGCAAGGGAAGGAGAGTAATCCCCTCTGAAAGCACGCCAGCGCTGCACTCGAGGAAAAGAGCTCCGGCTGCATTACTGGAGGATGAACAGCAGTGATAGGACAACAAAGAGGGTCTGATGCTGCAATCAGACTGGCTGGTTTGGGGTCATCCTGCTCTTCAACCACTTCTTGGGGGTTTTGAGTTGTGGGGTTTCGTGCGTGTGGCACTCGGACCATTTCTGCAAGGAAACAAACCCGAGGGAAGACTGACTGCAAAATACATCTATGGCAGATGCAGGAGAAACGGAGCAGACATCCTGAAGACCCAGCAGACCCCTCCAGTTCCTGTCCCAGGGAGGGAAACACACGTAGGGGAATTTCAGGTGGGTTGCAAGCAGAATGCAAACTGGGGAAGAGTAAGTTACAGCATATTATAATACAATTAATACAGGCAGATTTAAATTGCACCATTACTTGTACTGCCAGGATATCATCACGCTTGTCTACCCTCTGTCACCTGGGCTTTTTTAAGTGGCACACAGTGTCAAGCCAGTCCTCGGTGTCAAGCCAGCAGAAGGTGTTTTCAAAGAAGTAGTCAAAGGCATGAAAGTTCCAGAAAAGAAATAGTGTTTGAGGCACTTAAAAGCAGGCAAATTCCACCCCAGCTATGTCTGCAGCAACAGGACCTGTTCAATGAATTCACGTGTGCCACCTTGTGAGGTATAGAAAGACACAGGAATGGAGGGGAAAGCGCTCCAGAAAAGGACAGAGAAACAGCTGAACCCTTGCAGATGCTGGGGATGGCAAGTGGCAAATGTCCTTTGAGGAGATTGCACAGGCGCAGTCAGCGTGCCCCTCCCCTCCCCCCCAGCCCCTTTCTCCACAGCCCCTGTCACAGAACAAGGACAAAAATGTGTGTACCAGGAGGCCTTTGGCCCTTTCCCTGTGTAGACAACAGGCAATTTGTGATCTTGAAAGCACAGGCTCATTTTCAAAACCTGTCATTAAATGTTTTTGCTATCTGATGGATTTCAGCCTGCATAACATTATGTACGTTCAATAATTTTTACTGCCCTCAATATTTAATTCAACCCATTCGATATTATTTACCAAAACTCAGGAAATGTTGAAAATGTTTTTACTTTCCCCATTCTGAGCTGTGAGCAGTTCATTAAAGAGCTTCCTTTCGGTGCCATAAAATCCACATATATAATTTAATATCCAAGTATGTAACAGCCCAGGTTTCACAAACTCTTTGGACTAGGGGATGCTGTCCACCTTGAGGCATCCTCAGAGCTTACACTTGCAGCTGTACGATGGTGAGGATTCACAGAGGTCTGGGCTTGGTGTGGCATTGGCGGGGTGGTGGGGCAGTGAGGCTGAGAGGGCCCCCTCACTGTTGCTTCTCGCTGCCCCTCACATTCCCCAAAAGCACATGCAGCAGTTAAAAATTACCCTTTGCCGTATGGACTGAGTTGAAGTTGATTTTCCTCTTTTAACTGAAGTCTAGCTGAAGGGCTTTGTTCCCAAAGGTATCTCACAGAAAGCAAAAGGCAGCTGTTAGAATGTCCCTGTCCATCCCCAGCACCCCACAACCACCCCTCCCGTAAGCTCCTTCTTCTGCCAAAAGCCTTTTCCTCTCATGGCTGGGATCTTCCCTTGCCGTGAGGACAGACAGGTGTTTACCGCAAGTGATGCTAACACACTAATACAAATACAACCCAGGAACGAGGTAAGGAACGAACACGTTTTTGCATTGGTATCTCCAACCTCCGCACAAAAGAAGAGGGGCGGTGTATTTCTGCATATCATATGTTTCAGTCCGAGGAGTCATCATTTTTTAATGCACCTGTCTTGCCAGTTCCCTTTTTGTGTCCTGCTGTGGGAGAAAGGGCATTAATAAACTGTGGTTTAAAACTGCCGTTGTGAATTTTTTTAATCCATACATGATTTCTTGTAGACGAGCTAGGAGTCTGCTTGCAGTATTTATTTGTTTAAGTGATTGCAGTTAGTCAATTTGCTTTAGTTTAGCTGGGTCACCTTTATCATCCCCAAAGTTGTCAATGCCCTTTTAGTATGGCCAGGCCAAGCCAAAGTAATTGCTTCCCTTGTTTTGTTAAAAGCATACAGGGTTTGCTCATCTGACAATGAGTTATTTTTTTTTTTTTAACAGTGCAGTGCAAAATCAGGTGGCATACATTATGGATGAATCTGGATGCAAGGATCTGGAGGATATTAATGGGATTATTTCCTTTCACACCAGCTACCCAGCAAGGCAACTGCTCAGCAGAGATATTCCTGGCTTGAGAGCCACCAGAGATCAAAACCAGGCCCTCTGTTTGCAATTTGTTAAATGCAAGTAACAGGCTAAATTCTCTGATTTACAGCCCTGCAGAGGTAGGAGCACGAATTTGCCTGCAGTTTGGATGCAAAAACTGGTGATGAGTATATCCACAATGAGTATTATTTAAGATACGCTTTGTCCCACTTTTAGAAATTCTGAGGGGGAGTGACCGTGGTGCTTCTTGCTCCTTTCTTTGCCAACTGAGCCAGCAGACTGCCAGGAGCCCAGCTGGCCAGAGCCTGCTGTGAAAGTCAGGATGACAGGAGGTTTTATGAGCTCCTCTATCAAGGAATATTTCAGGTTGTCCCAAAAATGAGGCAGTCATCTGCTGGCTCATAATTACCTGTGTAGAAATGTATCAAAAGTAGCAGCAAGAAGAAAAAAAAAAACATGTTCAAACTGGGAATGTCACACTGGGTCCAGTTACGTTACTGCCAAGGCTTGCTGAAGTGATCCCTAGATAGCACCGAGTCATCCCCTTTCCAGCAAAGTGGCACAGTGCAGTGGGGGACAGAAACAGCCTGGGGACCGGCACAATGCTTTACGTGGGATGCTGCCCGGGCACAGAGTCTGAGGCTCCCGAAATCGCAAATGACAGAGCCCAGTGCAGTCATTTATCTCTCCATTCAGGCCAGCACAGAGGAGCTGCTCACCAGGTTCTTCAGATGCCTGTCAGCTGCAGAACAAAGGACCACGACCAGTGACTGACGGTTTTCTTACCAGTTTGTAATTTATTACGGAGCTGATGAAATGTTTGACTTCCTGAAGATGAGTGGTTGGAGCTGATACAGATTGGTTAAACGGATGCTCCTGGGTTAAGTCTCCTGTTTTTCTTTAAGAAAACCAAACCATTTTCTTTCCTTAAATTTCTGTTAGTGCTTCAGATGATTAAAACTAAATTAGAAATGTAATTTACTTGTCAATGAATAGTCTAGATCTTTATTTTCCTTGTATTTTGCTCCCCCTAGTCAAGACACATAAATGAGGCCCTTTTTGTCAATAATGAGTCTCCAGGCAGTTTCATTTTCTAGACCTCTCCTGCGCAATCAGGACACTGCAGTAACTGTATTGTAGACTCTACATTTGGTATTCCTTGAGATTAAGCTGCTCCTATAAAAATCATTAAAATTATTTCTTCATATATTTTGTAAAAGACAATATTTAGGATTTTTTCCTTGTGAATCTTGACAAACCAGGCTACAATTTTCTCTCTTTCAAACTGCCATGTTCAGCCCCTTTATGCCAAAGGGACAGCAGATAACTGCTTCATGTGGCAACATCTATTTCCTATAAAACAGCATGGCAATCCCCTCTGCCTTTACAGTGCTTTTGGTGACATCAGGAAAGCTGTCTCTGATCAAAGAGGCATAGGACAGGTTGGTTACATACTGAAGTATGGATCTAAGGCTTGGTTGCTTCATGGGTGATGTACAGATGCTTTGTGAAGGTATGGGCAATTTGGGTTAGTACATAGAGCACGGATGCATATGAAGTGTCAGCAACTGACATGAATCAGGACACGGGTAAGTGCAAGTGTTAAGAGAGGCTTTGTTTGGCCCTGGGAGAAAAAAACCCTCAGGATCAGCCCCAGTACAACCATGTTACTTCCTCCTCCTTCACCTCCCACCACCCCCTTTGGCTGAAAAGAGATGTTTAAGCCATGGAGCAACACAAAGCGCCTTCAGACAGGATCAAAACAGGCGGCCCAGGGGGCTGCAAGATCTGTGCTAACCCCACCGATGGAAGTGTAATCCGGCATGGGCAGAGTGGCAGCTGGTGCAGGGGATGGAGCCAGGCTCCTCCAGGAGCAGTTACCCTGCCACGAGCACTGTGTGGCTCTGGGCTCCAGGGCCACGTGTGCCATGTCGCTGGCTCTGCGTGGGGCCAGGGGCCGGGAGCAGCACCGCTCTCGTCCAACACAAACGGGAAACCCGACGCCTGATTTCTAGCAGGTACTGGCTGGCAAAAAAAATGATGCTTCTGTATATTTGCTAACAAAAGGTATTGCCTTGCTCCAGACTTGCTGCCTTTCCCTGCCAGGACCATCCTCAGCACTGTGGCAACTAAGGCTGCTCTTGAGACCCAGGGTTCGGCCTCGGAGCTGGGGAGTGAAGGCAGAAGGATCCATCAGGAAGCAGGGAGAGGCATCCTGCAAGCCGAGGCTGCAGCTGTGTGCTGCTCAGCAGAGGTTCGTGGTCTCTGCCCATGGAAAGTCTGGGGCAGGGGCACCACCGAAATGTGGGGGTGGGACAGTTGCTTCTGCAAGAGACTCAGAATTCTGAGACCGGCCAGCAGGAAGGAACATGCTCCAGCAAACTCGTCTGTTACGATGGCACTTAAAATGCTTAAATCCTTATTTACCACACCCTGGCACATTTGAGTGCCTTGCCACAGGCTACACGGTAACAAGCAAATGCCACATCTGAAAGGGAATTCAAGCATGTTGACCCCTCGCCCTGTTCAAACCACCCAGCTCCTTTTCTTTACCATCTAGACAATTTTTTGTTCCTGTCCATGCTTTGCTGCAAGTTCTCAGACACCGCTGATATTTTCACACGCTGGGACACGTTACGCCGTGCGCAGACAAGTCGGGCCGCCCTGCGGGGTGTGCTGCCTCCTCTTTGCTGCTCTCAGCTAGGAGGCCCTGCCCATGCTTGCACGTAGCGCCCCAGAAATGTGGGCTGGGGTGGTAAGGAACACGCAACGTGCTATTTTATGATGAAATGCAAGCAAGCTTTTTCTTCATTGTAATTTTTCAATCTGCTGTCAACTTAATGGTATCCATCCGTTCCTTTCAATTCCAGCAACTGTCAGTATGTTCACAGTCATCAAGAGAATTTCTTCTCAGAAAGAAAAGTGTACTCACTGAACAACTTTAAAAATTATCCTGCCTGATAGGAATTACTCACAAAGCTCGTTAACATTTCAGTTCTCAGTTTGCATAATAGCTGAAAAATATAGGCGTGCCAGATGGAGCCTTTTGTGCATTAGAAATACCAGAATTTTGACTTCTAACATTTCAGATGTGTGCACATCTTCCTGAAATTGTTGGGAAAGGGCAAATACAAGAAAAGCATTTACAGAATCTCCGTACAACTGCCAAGGAGCTGAGATATAGCATGGGTAGGTAATAAATATTTATGCTTAATGATAATGACATGGACCATTCAGAGATAGCAATACAATAAATACTGTGGCAATACTGACGATTTTACACTAGTGCTTTGGACTTTTGCAGAGCGTTTCACGATGGATTCGAAGCACTTTACAAAGATGGCATCGTGGTGCTCTTGTAGCAAGTGTCCTACTACCCCCATGTTACAGAGAGAAAAACGGGAACGGAGAAACCCCAGGCATGCTGTGTGGCGCTGGCAGATCCAGAGCAGCTAACTTAGCAGAAAAGCAAGGCCAGTGATGGGTCAGCTCTAGCAAATATTGCATTGAAGGTAGAGGTAAGCTAAGGTGAACCTCGCACCAAAGCCACTGAGACTTGGGCACAGTTTTTCTTCTGCCAGCCATGCCGCGTGAGTGGCTGTGCACTCCCGCTTCAGAGGTGCTCTTGATGCTGCAGGCTAGCAGGAGCCTTCACCATCTGCTGTGGGCAGGAGGGGCCCTTGTTCGTGGCCCCTCAGGGGACTCGCTTCCCCCAGGCTGGCAGCTGGTGGCTTTGGCCACCCACGCTGCTGCTGGGAGCTGGCAGAAAGCTCGCTCCTACTCCTTGGCTTCCCCCGTGCCTCTGCCCAGTGCTGTGTTGCTGCCCTTGCAAAAGCAGCACAGCTGTGTTGCAGCGCTCACCTTGTTTCCCAACAATTCCGGGCAGGCTTCAGAGTAAAGAAAAGGTAACACAGTCCTGGGATTACAGTTACAAGCCTCAGGGTCACAACTGCAACTAAAAGAAAGCTGTGACATGGTTATAGCCTGTATTTAATGTGACACCTTTGTCGGTCTCATATTTCTCCCAGAATCCTTGCGTGACACGTGCCTCAAAGGGTAGCGATGTGGATTTAATGGAATAACCTGACTGCAGGCACTCCTCAGTATCCGGATGAATTATTCCTCTTTCTGCCCATATTTACACTAGGTCTTTCTGTTCTTAATGAGCACAAATGTGACATGAATAGCTCACATGCCTACATCTGTTGTCTTCTGGGATCCCCACCCTGGGGAGATGGCTTAATACACAACCTTAAAGTATGCTGAAAATCTGTACGGTTTTATGCAACAGTGCTGTACTAACTGTACAAATTTTCTGTTGCGTCTCTGGTCTTTGTGCCTTCCTGCCTTTGCTAGCAATCAGCTAGAGCATCGTTGGATACGTTACTAACAAGAGACCGGGAAGAAGCTCTGTGCTGGCGAAGTCCTTCCAGCCAAGCTCCTGCTCCTTCGGTACCGTTGACCCAGGAGTGTCAGGCTTGCCATGCGCGGGTATGAGTTTGCATGGTAGTTACTCTGATGCGATGCACCGACCCCTCTGGGGTTGTCTCCGGACTTGCTTGTAGCAAGCGGTGCCCACTACCATGCGCTGGCCGGCCTGACCCTGCGCTCGGGTTCCCTTTGCCGAAGCAGGAGCACGCAGCGCCTCACAGCATGCCTGGTCCAAAGCCGTTCCTGGAAGAGCAGAGCTTTAAAATTGAAATTTGAGACCGCATGATTGAAGGAGTCAGCACGGCACTGTATGTTAGTGTAGGTATGTGCACTGGCTGGGGGAACGGCAATGGCTTTTAGAAAGGTTTGGGATTTCAGTGCTGGTTTTTCATGTGGATAAATGCACAACTAGGACATGATTTTTTCCGCTGCTTTGCTGTTGGTGTAGGAACTTGCACTTTTAAAAGTGTGGATCATAATGACTGTAAAATTAAACCACACAAGAAATGTATAGTTTTATGCATTTTACTCACTCTGTGGTTCTGTAAATAAAACCCTAGGGCAGCAGAGGAAACGCAAGCTATTTTATGCTGTTGACTACCTAATTTAATTACTGTTCAACCCAACTTCAGAATAACTGGGTTTGAAAAAAAGAAAATAAATACATCTTCATTAAGACAGAAAAGTAATGAACTTAAATCATGAGATGTAGGTAAGGCTTCTGTAGATCGTCAGATATCAAACCCAACGTAATCACAAATGCCGCCTAGTATTGGTAACACTTCCAGGGGTCAGGAACTCAGGAAGGACTTTTGATTTAAACCACGGCAACTTCAAAACTGATTTTCTAGCTTTCTGCCAGTAGAAGTCAGATCAGAATTGGGTTTAGAATGTGATTAGTCCAAAATGTAAAATTTGACCTTTCTTGGTGGGTGTGTGTCTTTTTTCTACTATTAATTTGAGAACGACTTGTTTGCATGTTTGTCTGTTAGGGGTTGCTGATGGCTCTGTTCGTTTGCATTAGAGTGCGAGTAGTGTCAGCTGAAATAAGCCTGGCATTCATACACTCCTCACAGAGCCTCAAGTTTTGCTCTATCAACACTTTTCTTAAGTGCATTGCATTAAGGATTCTGTATGACAGGTTTGCACCTGGAGGCAAAGCCTGTTCCCCCCACCCCCTTCCCTGAAACCCCAAGTCTTTTCACATCAAGTATTTAATTTTCCTTTGTTCAGGATAAAATGATATGTAAAGCATGTGTTGCCATGGATGCAAAACCGAGAGCCTATTGATCCTCCCCTTATCCAGGTAGATTTCAAGCTGGATATTAAACATCAGAGCACTACGTCATGGATGGCGAGACAGAGACAGAGTGGGGCAGGGAGAAACAACTCTAAAATTGCAGTTCCAGTAGCTCAAAAGTGTCTTGTTGAAATAAAGCAAATCTTAAACACCCCACCCCACCCCCCCCACTTGCTCTCCAAGTGCTTGGCAGCATTCCTCCAGCAGCACTCCCCTCCCTCATGTGCCTCCTGCCATGCGAATGGCAGGGATCTTTCCCATTTCCCACCCAAACCCGCTGAGATTTGTGGTCTGGGTAAGTCATTTTTTGTGTATGCTGCAGATTAAGGAGCAATGGCATTTTAAATACCAGGGGAGAGTGGGGTGAAGATGAGAGTGCTGTGGGAGGGTCCCCAACTGCTGAGTGACCCAGTGGGGTCAAGCTGCTCATCCACCTGGGGCGAGCAGGTGGGGAGAGGGGAACACACAGCCGCTCGTGGCTCAGGGGCTTGCAGAGATGACACCTCTGCCTCCATGCGTTCCTCTTGCAGCAGATGAGGCCACACACCCGCTTTTTATGAACAGCATGCAGGGTGGTGTCGAGCCGTGGGCGAGAGGCAGTCATCTCACAAGAGCACTATAGTGCCAGAGAGGGACACAGAAGGGGTGCGGTATAAATAAATACATTTCAAAAGTGGTTTACAATGTTCGCCTAACTTAATTTCAACCTTATTTTTTATACCTGTTGTATTTGCCATGGCTTCATATCCTTTCCTTTCAGCAGCAGCATACTTCTATCAGAACATCAAATTGCCATTGTAATTACATTGGACTGTGGCCTCCACAGAACTCTACTAAAATAGTTTCATTTAATTTTGTCTAAAGAGTGTAGCATTGCCTCCATGGACTTGTACCAAAATTGGCTCATTTTGCTTCAGATTGTCCTTACGCCACAGGATTGCATTGTTACAGCCTGCACTTGCTCCTTGCTGCCGAAAGGACGCACTTTAATCCAGCTTGGGTCATGTGTTTAATGCCTTTTTAGGACTTTTTTATATATTTGGGGGGGGGAGCTCTGTGTTCCACCAGAGACCTGCTCAGCAGTGCCTGCTGCGTAATGGAGGGGGCCAGAGGAACCTGCAATTGGGTGAGCATGCAGCTGAAATTGGCTTCTCGTGCTGGCACCCCGATGTTCCTGGGGGCGGGGCAGGGGGGGGAAGGTGAGGGCATCTGCAGACGCCGCTGGGACAATAACTTCCCTTGTTTCCAACAATCCCCCTGTTGTAGGGCCCTCGCTCCTTTGTCATTCACAACAGCTACCGCAGCAGAAAGGCACTTTATTTTTTCTAACTGAAATGCCCTTTAATAAAGCTATTGTATTTGATCACTGGCTAAGGAAACAATAATTTAGCATAATAGGAAAAGATCATTAATGTTCAATGAACCTAACGCTTTGCTCCAGTTTTTACTGCCCTAGAGAGATGGAGTAAACTCTTCCTCCTTAATTGAAAAATAAATAGAGAGCATTTCATTTTTCATTTCCAGCACTTTTTCCAATAGGCTTGTGATGTTCGCTAATGTGTGCTGAAAGGGGTGGACTGCCTGGCAGCAGGGGAAAAATTGGGTGGGAGGGTTTAAAGCAAATAAAAACTCACTTGCTCTTCATCAGATGGCTCTCTAGAGCCTTCAACTTCTTTCTCAAGAAGCCTCGTTTCAAAAGCCCCCAAGAACCGTGCCAAGGAGGTGTGATGGTCCATTGTATTGCAAAATAGAGAGGAGTAGAGAACACTGCTCGAGTCCCCCCTCCCACAGCCATGGGGCACCTATGGCCGGCAGCTGTCCTGCTGATTTCTCTACCAAGGGATTTACTGGGGCACAGAGGGGTTTTCCGAGCTGCCAGGTGAGTGGCTTTCCTCCCACCAGGGTCAGATGGAGGAGTAAGGGCTAAAATTGGTGTCTGGGTGGCATTTTGACTCCAACTGCAAATTTGGATGCCAGCAAGCTAATGAATGCTCACGGGTGTAAGGTTTGCACTGCTGCAGCTCTGGATTCAAATGCCACGGCTGCTCCCGTGAAGGTGCAGCCGGTGCACTTTGCACGAGGGGCAGCTCAGGGCCGCATCCGTCCCCACTGATCGCTCTCAGCACTTCAGCACCATCGTTCACCGTCACCTGGGCTCACCTTCCCTGCCAGAGGCACAGCATAGTTCCCGTCCTGAGCACTCCCCTCCTGTGGCTGGGAAGGTGCCTCTGCGTCCTTGTCAGTATTTTTGGGTGTGAGGTTGGCTCTGGCTGCCAGGGCTGGTGTGGGAGTGGGCTCTGGCCACATCCACCTGTGGAAGCCAAGGAGGTGAAACACATGGCAGCCCTGGGCATTGCTGCTTCCGCTGGCAAAAGGCGAGCTGCTGCGAGCCCAAGTGCTGGGCCGGGTGGATCCGACCGAATAAAATGTCTGAGCAGCTGTACTGAAACAAAGCACCTCCACGGGAAGAGCCAGGACACGGCTAATAGCATCACGTTAGCCTTGTTCAGTGCAATAGAAAAGGGCACCACTAACGGCCGGTTTTCCCTGAGAGTTTTCCTTGATGAATTTTGTCATCGGAGGATGCACCATCCTCATCCTCTGTTGTGCAAGAACCAAACCAGAGGACGCAACGATCAGGGATAAGCAATTAGAAGGAAATGGGTAGTGGTGCTGCATCGGGAACTTACCCCAAGTAAGTAACAAAAGATTTACAGTGTATGTGGCCACGCTGCCTAATGCTCGTGTCAGACATGGCTGATAACAACCATGCCGATCGCAGTGATAATTAACAGCAAGATTAAGGATAACGGCTTTTTTCGCAGCAACAGCTGGCCCCCGGCGATGCGGCGGGGATTCGCTGTCACCGAGCGGGCTCTCTGCCTGTGCCCGGCCCAGC
>NW_009269999.1:448534-475009 GCF_000687185.1 Egretta garzetta
CGGGGGGAGCGGCCGGGACAGACCTGAACCAGCCCGGGCAGCCCTCAGGGCGCGACCTCCCCGCCCGCTAAAGCCGAGGAGGGCTCGCTTTGGTGTATGTGGCGTGGGGGTGCCGTGGGGGAACAGAACGGTTGGGGACAGCGGGGGTGGTCAAAGGCAGAGCGTGGGCGTGTGAGGGAGGGGAAGGTGCCACCAGTTGCAGGGCAATGGGTTCCTCCCATGACGGAAACAACGAGGAGCTCCTGGTGTGAGTTGCCTTCTCTTGGCTCCTGGCCAAAGGTGTCTTCTCCCAGGTAACTAGCAATAGGATGAGAGGACACGGCCTCAAGTTGCGTCAGGGGAGGTTTAGATTGGATGTTTTCCTAAATTTCTTTATTGAAAGAGTGGTCAAGCATTGGAACGGGCTGCCCAGAGAGGTGGTGGAGTCCATCCACCCATCCACCATCCCTGGAGGTGTTCAAAAAATGTGTAGATGAGGCACTTCGGGACATGGTTTAGTAGGCATGGTGGTGTTGGACTTGATGATCTTGAAGGTCTTTTCCACCCGTAATGATTCTATGATTCTGTCAGTTGTAATTGTGCCTGTGGCTCCTGATAATCGTTGCAGCACTGGATTTTCTTGATGTCTCTGCCACCTGGCTGGCTTCCTGAACACCTTGCCCATCTCCCCTGACCCTCCCTCAGTGTCACTCCAGGTGGTGGCTGAGAGTGCATTCCTCCTGCCCTGTCAGGTGGGAGCTTCAGGGCTGCTCCAGGAACCTGCTGGTGCAAGGAAACCTCATAACCCTGGTAGGTCTCACTGTATGTCTCCCAAGAAGTTGCTTGATGGCTGCTTTCCTGAGAGCCCTATAAAAGTGCTACTCTGTACCAGAGGGAGGCTTTTACATCAGTGTTAATTTTGTAACTACTGACATAGATAGGTGGGGAGGGGGGCAGGGTGTGTGGGAGTATTCAGATGAAGCTCCAGGGATTGGGAGTTCATTGCTTGCTTGGCAATAACATTGTTCATTAACAGACAAAACAGTTGCTGGAAGAAGCAAGCAGCCCCTGTGTTCTCCACTGTTCCTTCACTGCTGGATGCTTTGGGAAGTTCCTCGTCGACTCCTGCACTAGTGAGGGAGGGGAATGGACAGGTTTGGGGGGTGGGGGTTAGAGAAATACCAGTCCTCTAGCCTCCAAGTTGCTTCCAACCATGATGGAAGGCTGTTGCCCTGTCATGGCTGTAGGAGCTATTGGTATATATTGGCATAAGTGGTGTCTGAGCTGGCAGCATTAGCAAAAAGGCTACCAGTGAGGGTTTGGTTTGGTTTTGGTTTTTTTGTCCCAACTGCTGGATTAAAGCATGGTGAGAAAAACTTGCATGCTTTTATGACTTAGCATATTTAGTATGTAAAGTTGGGATTTCAGTCTCCAGGGTTTATAAAAACAGCTCCTGTCTGTCTACTGTGACTTCAGTGGAAACCAGGCATGTTAAAGTTTCTGAGAAATGAGGGCTATTATCTAGGGGAATGGAAGAAATGTAATCTGAAATCATCTTCTGGGGAGTAGCCTCTGGTCTTTTTTTAGTGCTTCAGGTTCCTCCTGAAGATCATGGCTTCCCTTTTTTCTAAAGGAAGTGTCATACCATAGACAGACCCACTCACACAAATAAGGTTGCTAGGTAGCTGTGGGCGTCCTTGTTTGTCCATGTCTGTCTTCAGGCGTTAAGCAAACCAAGAAATTGAGAATGTCAGGAAGAAACATGGCTAGCTGAGTTTAGTTTGGTCTCAAGCGTCCCTGCTTTCGGAGGAGGCAAGAATCCCTTCTTACATTTTGTGCTTTGGTTCAAGCTGCTACTAAAATAAAGTACAGATGCTTGAGCTCTTGAGACAACTTCACCTTCTTAAGGACTTCCCTGGAGTCTGGTTTGGAGCAAAGCGGTCTCTGGCTGGCTTGGTGTTGCAGTGAGATTACTGACAGCCCTTTCGGTCACTGCCTGAGCCCCCTGCTTCCCACAAGTTGTGCAGAATCTGCCCTTGGTCCATGCTGACTCTTATTTATATCATAAAATACACAGTTTAAATTAATTGAATGTTACTGATTTATATTTACCCAGATCTAATCATGACGCTCCCGTCTCCATTACTGACAAGATAAATACTTGCTAGCTCAAGCTTTAATTTCCTCAGAGTACTGTTTTTCTTGAAATGAGCTAGCAAGTTTGTTCATCACGTGTCCTGCTGACACCCTCCCAGACGCTTGGTACCTGGCTGAACCATCCGTGTGAGGTAGGCCTTGGCTGAGGGCACTTGCACAGGTAAAATTGTTACGAGTTAGAAGCACTTTGCAGGAGAGCATCCACATCTGTGTGTCCGTAGGCTTCCTGCTGCATGGAGGGAGCTTGGGTCAGGCAGAGGCCGAAGAAGATGGATTAGTATTTGTGCATACTTCAGATTGTTGGCTTTGTCCAGACTGGAAAGGCTTTAATGGCTGACATGTTTTAGCGCTGGGATAGATCATGTTGCCTGTAACGTGTGTGTGTATAAGCCTGAAGGACTCACCTCCCGCCCCTGCAAAGAAGCCCCCCCGTGTGTTGCCGTTGGGCCCGCTTAGCTTATTAATGCTTCCTTAAGAGAGAACAGTAACGCAAACCGGCTGGGACAGTACTCTGATCCTGCGGAAGAGCCATACAGCAAGGGAAACCAAAAGCGCAGGGACTGCCCCACGCTGATCCGTGGTCAGAGCCGCCGAGCTGCCGAAGTGGAGCTGCGCTGAAGCTGGAGTCAGGCGGAACTTGCACGTAAATCTCTTTGATTTTGTATTCGCTGTCTGCAGTGTCTCTTGAGAGAGGAAAAAAACGTTCTTGTTTTCTGCGCCTACCAGTCACTTCAGGGGGATGTTAATGGACTATTGGGATGCTTCTTGCCTCGTTTAAGTCATTCCGCCTTCTGTCTTGAGTATTAGGAGCCCTTCAGGACACTTGACACCGACGCTGCTTGGAAAAAAGTATTTATTTGGAAGCAATCCTGCCAGCATACCATATGTTACAAGTTTGAGGTTTCCTTGTTTGGTGACTCGGGGCACCTGTGTGAAAACATTGTTGCTTTTGATTTTTATCTCTTGCTGCTGTTTATGCTTGTTATGTCACAAGCTGATTGCTCAAGAGATAATTGTGCTGTCCAAAGTGGAGGATGCAGTACCTAGGAAGTCTAGTGATTGGCACTCCGTGAGCATCACGAGGCTTAGAGTGTGAGGAGCAGGGGAAGGAAGGTGAAAGCAGGGGAAATTCATTCATTTCCATGCACCAGAAACCAAATGCATGTGAAACAGGATTTCGTTTTGTTCTGTGACAGTCTGGTAAATGGAGCTTAGAAGGGCTCTTCAGCAGTGGGATGAGTACTGTGGAGTCAAAAAGTCTTGAGGTAGTGGTATTTGGCAGTATGGCAAGGAAGCATTCACCTGCATCGGAAGGGATGCTGTTAGGGTCAATCAAGGTGGATCCAAAAAAACCTACATTGTTGGTACTGTTGTTGGAAGCCATCAGTGCCCCTGGGAGGTGACCTCCTTTCCCACCTCCCCTTGTCTCCAGTGGTAAAATTAGTTTAGCCTGGTCTTTGCCCCACGCTCACTTTGGAAGGCTTCTGTACTAGCATTGACCACCCTCGCCAGTCCCTGGATTGGAAGGTTAGGACCATGGCTAGGTAGGATATATGCACGGCTAGGTAGGATATCTACACCACTTTCTTGTTTCCAGTTGGGAGCGGAGGTCAGAGCCAAAGTGCCTGCTAGCAGATGGTGCCAGTTTGGTGTAGCTGTCTCTCATCCCCAGTGGGCCATGGTGGAGGGTGGTATCAGCATAAAGCAAAAATAGCAGCAATTTGATGTCAAAATCCAGTAGCCTTGCTAACACTTGGGGTGGATGGCTGGGCAGAAACGCAAAGAGGACTTCCTGCAGTCTTCCCACTCTCGAGGACGTGAACGAGAGGGAGTTTGCCGGGAGTGGTGTCTGTGAGGGGCTAGATTTGGGAAAGAGCCTTAGTCTAAGCTTCGTATCTCCCAGCTTTGGACGCATCAGACAACTATTGTAATACCAAATACTCTTCTGATTTAGGGCCTAGGCTTCCCCTGTTATGTGTGAGAACAGTTACTGCCCGAGGTGATTTAGGAAAGCAAGAAGTGGATCCATGAGGTCAACAGAGAGAAATGCTTAGGAGAAATATGTAGCTTAAGCTTTATCCTTTGCCTTCCATGTCAAGGAGAATACCTGTTTCAGCTTGGGATATACAGCAATGAATCTTCTTCTTTTTCTGTATTCTGACTGATACCTAATTATTTCTGCAGAGAGGAGGAGATACTGAAATACCAAGTCCTGCCCCAGAAGGGCCAGCGGACCAAGAGTTGGAGCACTTCTCTTGAGAGGACCTGGCTTCAGGTCTACCAAGCAGGCAGTATCACTGATCTTTGTTAAAAGGGTCCTCGCTATGCAAGGGAATCGTGAGAGCATTGCTTCATTTTGTTTGATATGTGGCCTGCCTGTGGCAAAGGCAGAAGAATGGTTCAGTGGATGAATTCGATGGGAAACAATGTGCAAGGCTGCTGCCAGGCTGTTTGGTCTTTGAGACTTAGGTGGTCTCTGTGTACTCCACGCTAGAGGGGGGAAAAAGGATATCTAAAGTATTTGCTGGCAGACACTCAAGCATCTTTAGGAATAGGTGGGAGGCTGAGGATTGACATTTTGGATGCCAGCATTTGAATCAGGGGTTAGTTATCTAAGCCTCCCTTCAGCAAGGTGTCAGCACATTTTTCAGATTTTTTTCTGTTAAATGCCATAGATAAAATCAGAAAATGCTTCTGGAAAAAGCCTCCATTAGACTCTGCCTCAACTCTTTCATTTGTCAACAAGCTGCTGCCTCTCAAACAAGAAAAACAATTTTTTGCAGGGAGTAGTTGAAGCATAGGAAACAAATATTTCAGATATTCAAGTGCCTCACACTTTACTTTTTCTCTCCTGAAGCATGCATCCTTGATTGCTTCCTTAATTAGTACTTTAAAAATCTCTCTCTATTCCCATTTATAAATAAATAAAAATAGAAATTCAGAGTATTACTTTATCAGGCACTCAATGTGCATTCTAGAGAACAAATTTAACACCTGTACCTGCAAGGACTGAGTGTCCCCCACAAGTTCCTGAGCCACTGACTTTGGTGGAACATCTCTCATTGCCTGACTTCATTAAAAAGGATGCAAAAAAGCCATGAGAAAAATGAATTGCCCGTGCAATTGCATTTAATTTTCATTCTAGCAGGTTTCCCAGTTCACTTGGCAGCTATTCTTTCTTCTCCTTCTTTTTTTTCCCCCCAATTCATGCTTTGTTTCATTTTTTTTTTCATTCTTTCTTGGTCCTTTTGACTGAACAAAAGCAGTCCCACAAGGGCAGGCTAATGTATTCATAGTTTTGCGGCAACTTGGCTGATAGAATAAGCTGAAAAATTGCTGCCTCCCATTGTTTACTGAGAATCTTTGTTGTGCTTTGTAGAGTTGAAAGAAGTGCTGTCTAGTGCCCTCTGCTCTCCAGCCGTACAGAACGGCGCCTGTTGCACTGAACCTGCTCGGGCTGGAGATGGTGGAAAGGCTAGAGTTCAAGTTCACAGACCCAAAAGTAAGTTACAGAAGTGATTGCTTGTTTGAGCATTCGCTTGCTTGCTCTTGCCTTTCTTTCTCCTTGATCTAAGAGCGGTGTATTGTTAATGCCTATCTGAACATTGCATTAAGCTCTAATTAAGCCTGCCAATCAAAAAAACCCAGGAAGCAGGCTTCTAATATGCCTGGTATTTATTTTCTCCCTCAATGTTTTCCCCCTCAATTTTCTGACTACAAACATGTAACTGGTAAATATGGGTTTGTTGTTTTGTTGTTTGGTTTTTTTCTCTGAACTGCGGGCAAGTGCTTAATGAACTTGTAACACAGTGTTTACCTCAAGGCCTAACTTTCATTATAAAATGGCTTTGGACAAGCATCACATGAAAAGTCCAGGCTTTGCCAGGCTGTAGCTAAGGTCGTACTGGAGCATCATAAAGAAGCCAAAGTTGTTCTCAGTTTTCATGCAATGCCAGAAAACACTCTAGGAGTAACGTGATCAGGAGGAGTGAATATGGCAAAGCTGCCTGGAAGGTCTTTCTGGAAATCAGAGAGAAGATGCAACATCTAGAGTACTGGATCCTGTATCTGACATGGGAGCAAGAACCGCTGATGGTTACAGCTAGCATAAATCCTAATTTGCTAACCAAAATCCAAAAATGGAAGTATCAAATGATGTGGCTTTGTAGTTTCCACTGAGGCATCAGGAATGAGGAAGCCAGGGCAAAGCCACAGTCTGGTATTACCATTTTATAAACAACCATAAAAGAAGAGAGGTGGCTTCTAATCCACAGCACGTTTGTAAAATAAAGCATATTGCTAGGATTGAGATGACAGTGTTTTGTACAAGAAGCTTCTCATGACTATAAGGAAAAACAAATTGGGATCACACATTACAAAGAAGTCACAAACCTCAAAGTCAGTAATAATCTTCCTTTCAAGAAGACACCAGAAGTTTAACAGCCCTATTTTGATATAAATTGAACAGGATAAAATAATAGCAATACCAGAGAGTAGAGTGACTAGCCAAGATACCCCATAGGTCTTTCCTGAGTCTAAGCCTCAGCATCTATTTTCCCGAGGAGCACGATGATGGTTTCTGCCCTTCCAAGCTGCTGAGTCACATACTTTAGCGCTTGTGAAGTTTGCATCAAGCGTGGAAGTTGTATAGCAGAGGCAAGCAAATGCTATGCATCTGGAAAGCCGTGGGGGAAAGTTGTGACTGAAGACATGCAGCTCCTAGATAGGCTACCCTGGCTCGTGGACCTTAATAAGAGATCTCCGGCTAATTAAGCTTTAATCCTGTGGGTAGGGAAGGCTGACAGCTCTGCTCTAGCCTGACCCATTTCTCAATGTGCTTTTGTGCCTGCATGATTTTTTTCCCCTTCCTTCCCCTGCTGTAATCCTTATGGAACATCTGCCCCAGCCAGGAACAAACGGCAGCTTGTTCTCTGGACGCTGCGTCCTTGTCGGTACGCTCAGGTCCTTAAATCCTTCCTCCCTTTGTTCCTCTGGTGCATTTTTCCCCATTCTAATACCGCAAGACTTGATTAATCCAAATGCTGAAATCCCGCAGGCACTGTAGTTATTTTTAGCATTAATGTTAGAGCTCTGCAAAGGGTGGATGAAGATTTATGATTTTGTCTCCTACAAATCTCATGGCCTTTCCTTTCTCTGCTACAACTGGATAGATTCCAACATGTCCCCCCAATGCCCCAAATTGCCTTTTATTTCTTTAATTAAAGAGCTGCGAGGGCCAGCAGTCTTGTCTCATGACTGTGGGGCAGAGTGGGTCCTGTGTCCCCCCTGGAGTTCAGCACATCTAGAATTTCTGCTCTCGTTTGTGGTCATTAAAACTTTGTAAATCTTCATCCTGGGAAGAGCCTTTTTAGCACTTTCTGTTGTGAGCTGGGAGAAGAAAGGCTGCTTAAGCATGTGAGCACCCAAACAGAACTTTCATGATGGAAACCTGCTTTATTTTCTACTTTAATGTTTTCATCCACTCTTCCGTTTCCTCCTGCAGCTAACATATCCATGCTTGACTTCAGCGGGCACTGAGTTTGCCCGTGTGCGGGCATGGGGAAGGATTTTTTTTCAGTAAGAAATGTCAAGAATGAATTTGTGTGTCATGTGTTAGTCTCCTGCCTGGGCTCTGCACATCCAAACACAACTGTGGCGTTACAGTCTGACCAGGATACAGTTGTTCCCATGTGCTATTTTTTTTTCCCCAAGTCAGGCATGCCATACACCATAGCTGTTTCCTGGTGCATCTAAGTCTAGTTTCCAGTTTACACCCCAAAACCCCACTTAAAATGAATTTAATACATCAGGGAGACAGCTGTAATTGCCATATATATGCCAGCATGTGCTTAGGCATGCAGGTGTGCCCACTTGTGCCAGTTGGGAGCTGCTGTTTTCTCCCCGTGTCCTCCTCCTGCTCCAGTGTAGCTCCCCATACCCTGGGAGGGCTGCACTCGGGGTCTGTGGGGACACAGAATGCTCCTTGTCGACAGAATCAGGTACTTCGGAAAAGTTATTACTATCTAAATTATTCTGCTTTTCTGAAAGCACAATTTCTCTCTTCAGTGCAACATTTTCTAAAATCTGGATGACTATCAGCAATTCCTAGTAATGTGCCTTTGCAGCAATGCTTTGGGGCTTTTTTTCAACAAATGACTTTGGGATTATTTTTTTTTTTGGCTCTGGACACAGCAGCAGTTGCCGTGTTAGAGGATCCCACCTTCTCCTCCACCAAGCAGGGTTTCCAGCACAGTAGCGGGCAGCGTGGCCGTGCCATGGTGCCAGCTGCTGGAGGGCTAACCAGCTAGGGGTGTCTTGAGCTATATGTTTCCCCATACAAACATGAAATCAATACTTTCAGGCAATTAACTAGGCTTCATAAACTTCAGCTGGCAAGCTTTCTGGAGTCTATTCAAAAAGGCAGCAACAGTTCCTGAGTTGCCTGGGAGGGAAATAAGCTCAGGACATTTCTTTTGTTTAACTGGGGAGGAGGACACAGGCAAACTGAAAGGGAAGAAGATTTAATGACCCTGTTTCAACCTCAACTTAAAAAAAAAAAAAATTGAGACATCTCTGTATCTTCTTCTGTTCCACTGTTACAAGTAGAGAAATCAATCTTTTCAACATCTGAATAAGATTTAAAAACTGCCCTTACTCCCTACCATCACCAGCACCATTTTTTGGTAGGCATTAGTGAGTAGATTCTGGTACCTTGTTGTTTGGCAAATGGTAGACCATTTGCCTGAAGACCTGAATGAGGCAACCGCTGTTTTGACAAGCAGAGCAAAGATGTCAGGCTCCTTTTCCCTGTAGGCGACTATGCTTCATGTCCCCAGTGCCAGACAATATTTGACATTTAATTTAAGACCCTCAGTGCCTGCATATAAAGCTTTACTATGATAATAGTGATAAAGTGGCCGAGTGTTGTATTTGACAGTCTTTTCTTCTTCTCTTCTGATTCATCCCCACGCTCAGTTTGGGCTGAAGGATCTGACTTGAATTAAGGAGAGGAGGAGACTTAACCCTGAATTTTTATGAATTGAGGAGACCTGACTTGCAGATAAAGATCTAATAATGAATCTTATTCTGGCTGTGAGATCTTTCACTGGCTCACTCTTAAGACGCCAGGCAGAATTTATGCAGAGGAGAAGGAATGGGTGAGGGTTAGTGTCAGCAGAAGAGAAGGACCTTCTGTTTGTAAGTCATCCAATTACTCATCTTCTCACAAAGTAGCACAGACTGTATTGATCAGCAATGCATTTCCCGCAGAAAAAAAATAGCACTAATAGTATCGACTAGGCTGTGTTTTTACTGAGGAGGAGACAACTGGATTTTTCTGAAATCACGTTGAGCTGCATCAGGGCTGATGGTGCTCTAGTCTGTCCTGAAGGCAGAAGTAGGTCAGGCTGGTGGCTCCTGGGAGGAGAGGTCAGTGCTGCTGCAGCAGCTTGTCCCCTCCGGGGAGCATGGGCTGTGCTTCCCTGCAGGGCGTGATGGAGGAGCAAATGACAGGGACAATATGTCTGTCTCTCATAAGCAGTCAAACTCGGTAAGAGCTGAGGTGATAACGTTGGGGGCCCAGCTGTATCAAGTCAGTGGTGCTTTGTCCACGCAGTTCCCCTCCCCAGTGCACTTCCACAGGCTGGTGTATCCCACTGTGTCTCTCTGGGGCAGCAGGAGTTGGACCTCACGGTGTCAGTGCCTCAGGATCTTAAATGCATGTGTTATTTTTCATGCCTAACGCACACATGGTAGCCATCCTTCCCTCTGTCTGCGCCCTGAGTCCTGGGGGGGGCAGGTGATTGACCCAGCAGTCTTTTGATCCTAGACAGGGTGGCACAGAGACGGTTCCTGTCTCAGCAGGTATAGGGACACAGTGGAAACCGAGCTAATTTTTTTTCTGCTTTTGCCTTCTGCCATTTAAAAAATACCCTGTTACTGGGATCAGCATTGATGCTTTGTCACTTATGTTAGCTGAGTGGGGAGAAAAAGCCATGGTGAGTCACGCTTTTAATGTGGAGGTTAAAATATTAGTCGTGAGTATGTGTTAAATACAGTACTTCTGCTGCTGGTGGTAGAAAGCAACTGGGATGGAAATTCTTAGGGGAAGAAAGAAATGTTTTACAGAGTCTCTGGGATCTAACGTGCTTCCCATGAAGAAGTTATGTACCCAGTCCTACAGCAGAGACTAGAAAGAGTAGATGGATGGTGTTTGAAGTCTTTCAATTTAAAGTGAGTGGGCATGGCACAGTATGGGGGAATGGATTTTGTCTGAGCAGAACAAACATTCCACATCAGGGTTTAAAAATAGTGCCTGCCTGCACGAAGGCCCCCAGCTTCTTGTGTCACTTCCAACCACCCGCTTCCTCTGCGATTGTCTGGAGTGCACTTGTTTCTCTCCAGCTTTTAGCAGTTGATAAGATAGCTTGTTTAAAAAAAAACCCAAATAAACACTGAAAAGCCAAAACAAAAAAAACCCATCTAAACCCCCAAATGCCCTGTTATTCTTGGAGAGTCCTGGGGCTACTTTAGGATATATGTGATGGAGAGGGGATATAGTTGTTCATGGTGTGGTTAAAGCACAGAGAAGAGACGGCTCACACGGATGGGATAGAAGTCCACTGATGTAGCGTAGCTTCAGTGCATACCTATGGCCTTGCCATCGAGAGGGGGACTACCCGCAACCCCCACCGCATGCTAAACAGTCTGTGTCCATGTTGATGCTGCCTTTTTGTACATTTTCTGTGTCAAGATTGCTTACGCTGGATTCCAGGGCTCTTCATATCTCAGCAGATAGAGTTGCCTGAGGGATGGCTGGCAGGGCTTGCCCTGGCCTTGCTCAAGCCGCACTCAGGGGTTGGTTTTGACCCCCCACCACCTTTTTGCTGAAGCTGTCACATGGCATACTTTGCAGTGCTATGGAGGAGTAGCTGCTGACTGTGGCTTAGGCTTTTACACATGAGAAATTGGTTCTGGTGACAGCAGGAGCTGAGGCGGTGGGGCTGGGAGGGGGCTCTCCGTGACAGGTTGCAGCCCCTGCCGCAGCTGAACTTAAAAACTCGCAAAAAAAATGCAGGTGGAAAGATGCTCCAGGGAGCATCAAATCTGCCCTTCCATCAGGGCAGGAGCATTTGTATCTGCCCTTTCCAACAGATGTTTGTCTAACCTTGTAATGCAAACCGTCAGCAGTGGTATTCCACAGCCTCCTTGGGAAGTCAGCGCAAGTCTGTTACTACGCTAAGTATTAGAAAACTTTTCCTAACTTCTGTTTTAAATATTCCTTGCTGTAATTTAAACCCACTATTATTAGCTCTTGAGTACTTCTACCACTACCATCCTCCATTTTTCCTTAAGAATAACTATTGCAAGTACTTATTCCTTATTAATAAGTGGTTTGTTCAGCGTTCCCACTTACAAAAACGTTTCATACCAGATGCTCTGACATGAATTTCAGATTAATTCATTAAGTAGAGTGCGGGAAGGGTTGGCAGGATTTGGCTGAAGCAATCTAGAAGAATCAGCTATGTTACTCGTTAGAAAATGCCAGGCCATAGAAGCACTGGATGGTAGCGCCATTTATGAAACAACAAAGCAGAAGAAGACATTTGCCAGTTTTTGGTGTAATTGCACAGACTACTGTGAGATTTTTTTATTGCCTGAGTGGGGCAGCAAAAAGGAGGTGAAGCTGCTGATGAGTTGTAGGAAGAGGCAGTTTTGGGAGGGCTACCTTACCTCAGGTGCCTGCTGGTCACTCTGAGTTTCCGACAAGTCCTAGAAGAGCCCTCCAGCACCACCCGCTAGCTGCAGAATGATAAGATGATGCTCTGCTGGAAGGCAGCGACTGCTGAGAGCAGATGATTCATGCATCTTTCTTATTTTTGGCTCTGCAGCCAGCATAGTGTGCCAAAACTGAGTGAAACCAAAGATCAAGCGAAGAGGTCTAGCGGGGTTTTTTACCACTTGATCCAGCCATTGGGAGCAATGATTCATGTAGTCAGAGATGATGCTTTAACATTCGCCCTAGATCTATATAATTCTGCTGGTGTGACTGCATTTCTAACAGCAGAATTTGCAGAGAGATACATTCAGCTCTCTCAACTTGCACCCCCACTCCCTTTTTCTTGACGGATATTTGCAACGATGATAATAAAATACACAGTTTTAAAATCTTTTTTATTTGTATTATTCCTTTTGGAATGATCTCAAACCCCCATTTAGTGGGGGGTGTCAGCAAGGAGGGAACAAATGAAGGGGATGAGTGGTATAGTCCATGTCCTCACTTGGAGCTAGACCTGGTTAGCAGGATGTAACGTGCTCTATGGCAATCACTGAATGTATTACAATATACAAATTGCCTCTGTTTGCTACTGCTTCCACTGTGCTAATAGGCACAGTGGTGGAGGACCCACTGTTTTGGTCCTGTTCCCAGGCAGGGTGGTTAAAAGCGACACCCAAAACACTCACTAGCCTATTCGCCTGCACTGCTAGATGCGGAGTTTACAGCTTTGTGGACTTGTTATGCTGTAATCTCTTCTGCTGCCGTCTCTGGACTTTCCACCTTGTTCTCTAATCTGAAACAGCCACTGTTGGTGTTCAGGATCTGCTTATTCTGAAAATAAATCTCCTCATGGCCATAAAAGAACCTTATCTCAACCATCAAAGGTAAGGTAAGGGAACAGAGTACTAGCTCTTTGAGAAGCTTGAGGTGGGGGTGGATTGTCTTGTTTTTCTGTTAATCCAAAAAGTAAGTAGGAATCCATGAGGTTGCAACTCTCAAAGAGCAGGCTGAGGGGAAAGCAGCTCACTTTTTAGCAGAGCTAAGGGTAAACAGTAAAGGAAAATAAATTGGAATTTGGGGAAGAAAGGTTAAGTGTCAGGGAAGGATAAACACACTGAAAGCAGGTCCAAGAAAGCAGGAGATAAGACAGTAGCCGTGGGGAGGTCCCAAGAGCACAGAAGTATAGGGGCTGCGGGAAGGACGCTGGAGAGTTTCTCATTGCCAGCCCAGGAGCCCGGGCTTTTGCTGCAGCTGCTGTATGGCAGAACTGGAAGGATCAGGTACAGCTAATCCCCCACCGACCTCCAGATTGTTAAACTGCATGGGTTTGACACGTGCATGTCAATGTTTTGAGTGCTAATGATAAGATGGCTGGGCAACATCACGCTGCAAACCTGCTGGGCAGACCTGATCTTAGACCATGTGTTTCTTTATCATTTCCTTATAGGGGTTTATTATTTCACAGCAGAGAAAGTAGCACCTGCTCCGGGATTTTAAATAAATAGATATGCCCTAGCAAGACACAAAGTGTTAGCTGAATATGCAAAGAAAATTAACTGTTCTTCAGCTTTGTTTAAAAAGGGCCGTTGTTCATTAACCCTCCTTTACACTGGCCAATCTACCTGGCACCCCAAGCAAGCAGCCAGCAAAAGTTGAAGTGCACATTGTGCTAACGAGATGCTAAGCCATCGTGAGAGGCATCGTTTCTGAGGGAACTAAACTGCATGTTAAACAGATGAACTGGCATATTTGTGACGGACTGCTCCTGAAATTGCTGAAAGGGGGAAATGTGGTTTTAATTGCCTGCTTTTTATGCTCATGAGTGCCTGGACGGGGAACAGAGGAGTACGTTTCTCCTACCCTGTCAGCCACCTGAAAGAGCAGGCGGGCTCGCCCTGCCCTCCGTCAAGGACTGCATGAGGTGCAGAGCAGCAGCACAAGGTACACGAGTCAGGAGATGTGAACTCAGCCTCTGGTCAGCCGTAAACGTGGTCTGATCCCGGGCAAGTCACTCGTCCCGGGGCCCTGTGTCCCCCCCAGCTGCTCAGCACTGGGGGTTTCCCAGCACCGCTGCTGGAGGGCAGGCCTGGGGATGAGCCTGCTCTAGTCTCGCAGTTGCTTATGCAGCTGCTCCATGCATCGCTCCCTGTATTACATGATCTGTTGATCTCAAGTGAAAGCTTTCCTTTTTGTAAAAACAGTGGTTGAAATCTTAGAGATGCCTCTTACAGAGATGCCTGAAACTGAGTAAAAACCTCCCTTTGCACAGCCAGAATTTTTTTTTAGAACCCAAAAGAACTGTTAAAACTATCTTAAAAAAAGCAAAAACCGAAACAAAAAACCAAACCAAGCTAAGTCAAGTATCCATCTGCACTTTTCCTCCTTAAGCACCAACAAGTGTACTGCAAAAGGCAGGGACCGTTTGGGAGCAAAGTAGAGTTTGATGTCCTGGTGGCTTGCTGGTGCTGGTATGTTTTCAGGAAATCTTTACTGTATTTTCAGGGGCTTTTGGGCAAAGGCTGAGATCTTTCTCCCCTCATTAATTCCCTGGTCCACTGAGGGGCTAAGACCTTTTTGGGACTTTTACCTGGTGCGTGGAGACTGTAGGTCAAGGTGGCTGTGGCATGTGGATTAATATATCTTCTACCACCAGCGAGTGTGGTTGTTACCTGGAGGGCAGGAGGGGGACCCTTGGCTCCAAGGGGGACCGCTCGCCTGTCATCCTTCACAGCAGACCACTTCCCCCAGCTGGGGATTCCCAGCATGGGTGGTGAGCGAGGCCAGGTATGCATCTGGTGGAGAGGGGGCATCTCCTCACCCACTGCTGGCATCTGCCTGCCTTCTCAGTGGGGGAGCACAGAGCTGCTTTGGCAGGACAGACCTGGCTCTTTCCAGTTTTTTTTTTTAATTTTCTTTTTAAATTCAGTTATTACTTGACAAGCTGCTGCTGTTTTCTGAGGAACACAAACAAGGGAAAGGAAGTTGCATTTTTTTTCTGCTGTTTATAGAGCACTAAAACTTGGATGGAACTTCAAGGAATAGCAAAAAGATGCTTCTCTAGCTTGAGGGCTTTTCTCCATGACATTAGAAAGATGGATCCTTTCCAGGGAGGCATCAGTGCCAGACTTTTCCTAACAAAGATTGGGTTAATCTCTCATTCTGGAAAGTCCCACTTAGCCAGTTTATGGGGGAAGACTGCCTGCCTTCTTTATGTGAATTTTGTTCTAGGTGTGAGTACTCCCTAATTTCCCAAGGCAGTGCTAAATTTAACCATGCAACAGGTGGTAGGTAATGTGGCAGTCAGAAGTTGTTGCAAGTTGCAGCAGTTTGGCTGTAGTGTTGGAAGCAGGTAGCTGGAAAGTGTAAGACACGGTGCTGTCACGTTGCTGCCGTTTCCCTGACTTCTCGGGAAGCTGCTTTACAGCAGTCTGACCGCATACAGCCTCTCCTGCAAGAGAGACGTTAAATTTAAATTCATGTTGGAAATGCTAGTTATTCTCCTATCCCCCCCATACAAAGAAAATTTCCAGGTATGTGCTATATGTGAGCATCTGAAGCTTCAAAAACAATTAGCTGATGAGCAGATACCCAGGAAGTGCTTCTGAGACATGCCACCATCTGACCGGTCTCTACTTTTTTTTGGTCCTCCCAAATGAATGAAGAGAAAAGCTGGACTGAAAATAGGGTGAGGATTGCAAATTCTCTCAAGGCATGGCCCTTGCTTACAGTAATCAGGTTTTATTTTGGGAAGAATTCTGTGCAGAGGGTATTTTTGGCACTCGGTTCCAGTTGCCTAATTAAACTTCTTGAAACAACAACAACAAAATGCATCACCCCTGGAGCAGTCCAGCGCTTTGGAAAACAGCCAGATAAATCTACTAAGAACAAATGGAGGCTTATAAACTTCAAAATCTGGATGGGGTAGCGCTCCAGTGACTGTCACTGCTGTGCAGACCCTGGCAGGAGGAAGATGTCCCATTGCGCTTTTCTTTTGCTCACCTCTCTCCTCCTTTTCAAAACAGCAACCACTCAGATAAGCATCTGAGTTTTTATTATTAGATATCCACTTCCAATTCCACCGTCATTTCAATCCTTGCCTCGTAAGGTGAGGCACAGAGCCTTTGTACCCAGCAGGATGGCTGGTTAATAGGAGACGCGCATCTGCAGCGAGCGTGCCGGTTCGGCCGCCCGCCTGTGCTGCTTCCTGCCCTTCACCCGTACCGGTTTTTGCTGGAGGATGCCCTCTGAGCAGTTTTGAAGAGAACTTTCCACACAGGCTTCCGCCGATACGTGACCGTGTTAATTAAAAGGAAGCCTATAGCGTAGAAAGCTACCTGCTGATACCAGCCTCCCCTGCCAATCGGGGTCACCCCGTGCCGGTTTAAAGATGCTGCCTGTGGATGGTATCTAGCATGAGCTGTAAAGGATATATTTTTTTCTGTCTCTGTTCTAATTGCAGTAGGAAAATTTGGTAGCACAGCTATTAAGATCACCTCAGCTCTCTGTCTTAAGCAGTTCTCGATTATAGTGTTACCAAATCATAAGCATTTTGGCTGAAGTTTTCTGTCTGGGCTACTTAGCTCATATTGTTATTAATTTTAGGTTTTCATAAGAAAAAAATGTCCAGCCTTTTCCAGGAACAAAACTAGTAGGAGGGCATTGCTTTACATTAAAACAAATGAGCAAACACATCCTGGCAGCTGCCTTCTCTGTGAACTGGAGCGCCCCAAATGCTTAGAAGCCAATTTTGGGATTTGGCAGAGGGGTGGCCTTTGGGCTCATGAGTGAGCGTTTCCCCCTCTGTGAGAAGTAGCCCAGTTTTAAGCCATATCATGTGCATGTGGCAGTGACTTTGAAGTTTTCTTGCTGAACATTAAGGTTTTCGGTTCACTGAAAGGCTAAACCCGTCCCATTGCTTACTGCTGACCACCCTGCTGGTGAGCAGAGCAAGCGAAGATGGTTATGCCATGTACTGGTTAGAGTGCTCCTTCGGCATGTTCTTACTGGGCAATCCAGGGAAAAGAATCCAAATATTCCCCTGGATCAGCTGCCTGACCCAGCTCCCTGTGAGGTGATGCGTGTTCATGGCATTTCAAAGGAAGGCGTATGGGACAAGGAGGGCCATGCTGCCCTGCAGGTGATGTCCTGTAGAACTTGCTGGCAGCTGGTACATCTAAACCTCACTGTCAGTTTGCTTTGGTCCTTCTCTGGCTGATGAGTACAAAGGCCAACAACTGTTACTCCTGTGAGCTGCTGTGTTTGCCCAGGTAAAGGAGGTCTGCGAGGCAGGTGGGTAGGCTGAGTGTTGCTGTGGATCCCCGAGGGTGTCAATGTGAGACCACTTTATGGTACGTCTGTTCTGTAGGGATTTCCTAGAGTTTCTTCTTGAAGTTAATTTTGATTTTGACTTGCATATGAAACATATATGGAGAAGATCATTATTGAGACTGCAGGTAGTTTTGACCATTGTGGACCTGCTCGGAGAATGAAAGGGGTTACAGAGGGATGAAAGTTGCTGCATCCCTTCTTGTTTGTTGCAGAGGCAATACTGTATGGAGTGGATGGAGTGTGCAGGGAGAAAGAATATAATGATATGGTTAAAGCAATGTAGTCGATATTGGTCAATATAGTGATTTTTTTTCTTTTCTCCTCCCCAGAAAAACCCCTGTTGGATGCTTGAAGAGTATCTCCTCCTTCTGATTAATCTTAATTGAAGCAGTTCTATTATTTAAATATCATCATCCTCTTTTTACATTTCCAAACTGCTCAGCCTTCTCAGTAGCTTCTTAGAAGATCACACAAAGATACTCCTTTCATTTGTGCCTCAGTTCTTAAAGTGAGAAGGGGACCCTGCTGGGAGGTGATGTCCTTTTGGCCAGAACACTGGGTCCTGATATTATTACTCCTCTGTCCTTCTGAGTCAACCCTGAACAGATGAGATTTTACTTCGTGTATTCTGCTCCTTCAAGTGCATGTAGGAAATTAGATCAAAGCTTCTATTTTGCTAAGTCTATGTTCTTTGTATGTACAAGACATAAATAAAGTCAGTCTCTGCCCTGAGGAGCACTGAGAACCCCTCTGAAGCAAGGTCACCCTCCTTTTGTCTGTGAACTTTTCTCTGAGTTAAAGTATCCTTGCAAAATGCACAAAACACTGTAAGATTGCTGCAGTGCCCTCTTTGTGGGTTGACCCATGAAGGTAACTCAAACTTCATTGAGGGAGAATGGTGGTGCTTGCTTCCTTAGTGGTGTTTCACGGGGAATATATTGTACCAGGGTCTGGTAGCGACAGTTAGCTGAGTGGTTTTGGGGTAAGAGAATGGTGTTGTCTTGACAGAGAAAGCCTCTGGGGTTGGATTCCTGGGTTCTGAGATGATTTTTCTTCTGATGATGAAGAAATATAAGATGTCCATTTTGGTACTGTTGCACTGGATTTGCTGTAGTCATACTACTTTCCCCTGAAAGTTGCTCAGTTTTGACCAGTGAAATAGAGTAGATCCTGGCAAACCTGGTCCCACCACTTATCTGTGGATAATGTGGATAACATGTTTCAGCTCATTGTCAAGGACATCTGAGGTGAGGATCTTTTGCCAGAGAAGTCTGAGTTCACAGGGTCCAGAAGAAGCACTGTTGCCTCTGCAAGCTCATGCTGTTCTTACAGAAGAGAATCCGAGGCTCTGCATTCCTAGGACATGGCATCATGCCTGCAGGAGAAAAGGTGGGCACCGTATGTAGGCACTGGGTGGAAACTCCTTTTCAGGGACTGGGATAAATGAAAAAAGGTTTCAGAGTGCTCATCATGTTTTGTGCTGAGCAATTTGAGAATCTGTCCGTCAGAGTCATTACAGGAACTTCTGGTTAGAAACAGTTTTACAAATAAGTGCTAAGTCACTTACTTAAAGTCATCCTGGTGTTTTACTTTAAAACCTGAACAGGTCTTCAAATCTTCCTTTTGCCACTATTTCCTCCATGGACAAAACAAAAAATGGTTGCTTTGACTGTTGTAAAGCACTTGTCACTTGTGAACTGTTGGCATTTAATTAAGGGTATTAATTGTTAATGGAATCCAGTCCCATTAAGTCACAACAAAAACAAAACCAGTGAGGTTAGATGTGAGGGGAAAAATAATAGCATTATTGTCCAGCGGTTTCCAGTGAAACATTCCTTGGAGGTCAGAACTGGCCAGCTCCGCAGAGGTCACCGAGCTTTGCAGGACAAGTATATCTCTTGGGTAACTGCTGGGTGGAAAGGTCGCCTTTTTGTGTGTTGTGGCAGAGTCCCATAGATCGTCTGTGGCAATTAATATTCTGTAACTGTTGCTGGTAATCCTATTTTCAGTTCCCACCTTCAGTGACTGGTATTTGGTGAACTTCTTCCTCTGGTAGATTTTCCTTTCCACAGACAAGAAAAATGTTTTGTAGTTTAGCCCAAGGGCCTTCTGAATCATGAGGATGTCTGTCTCTTCAGGCTTCCCTGGTAAGAGTGAAGACCCAAGGGATTTTTTTCTTTACTTTTGGGGCTACATCAGGGTGTGGGACCTGCATTGCCCTTAAACCTTAGGGGCTGGTACTGGCTACCCATTAAAAAATGCTAGTAATTTGCTTGTTTTTCCCCTAGAATGTTTGTTTTGCCATCAAGTTCAATTAATTATCACATCTCGAGGAAGTGTTTTATTGCATGAACAATGTGCGTTAAGAGGAAAAAAATACTTTTTGTTCATGTGCCAGTGGTATGTGTATGGCCTTAGTATTGAGGCCTGAGCTTTGAGAACACAGTGGTTTTCTTTGCTACGTACATACAGTCATATGCAGGTAATATTTAATTACTTGAAATACAAAGGGCAAGTGGAAAAATGGGTGGAGAATGTTGTATTTTGATGGCTTCCAAAAGATGTCCTGTTTGAGAGGTGTGAATTTATGCATTGCATTTCAGGCTCCTGCTCAAAGGAGAGGGAATATTCATTGGGATTAACAGCATCTTCTGCATGAGAGGTGTCAAAACGGGCTGTCAGCATAATGAACGTGTTCCTGTTCTTCTCCGGTTTGAGACTCATTCTGTCAACTCAATGTACCTTTTAACTTCTTATTTATTTATGTGATGCCAATTATCTGCTGAGGTCTGTAGACAGGCTAGATCCAAAAAGATGGACAGTCATTTCACTGTACTTGGGGGTGGTTCGACACTATAAATGGTGTTATTCCTTGTTTGCTTCCGGCAGGGCAAATTTGGTCGGACTTGATGATCTTAAAGGTATTTTCCAACCAAATGATTCTGTGATTCTATGAAATACCCCTCTGTCAGTCTAGGGAAAAAGAGGTTTAGTTTGGCATTGCCCCTGTGCTTTTTTTATTGAGGTTTAGCCTGGCAGGCAGCTGAATACCACACAGCCGCTTGCTCACTTCCCCACCCCACAGGGATGGGGGAGAGAATCGGAAAAAAAAGGACAACCCGTTGGGTTGAGATAAAGACAGTTTAATAAAACAGCAGAGGAAAATAATAGTAATAATAACAACAACAATAATGATGATAAGAGAATATACAGAATATACAAAGCAAGTGATGCACAATGCAATTCCTCACCACCCACTGACGGATGCCCAGCCCGTCCCTGAGCAGCCATCGCTACCCCCAGCCAACTCCCCCCAGCTTATACACTGAGCACGACATCATATGGTCTGGAATAGCCGGTTCAGTTGCCCTGCCTGTCCCCCCTCCCAGCCTCTTGTGCCCCTGGCAGAGCAGGGGAAGCTGAAAAGTCCTTGACTGGTGTAAGCACTGCTCAGCAACAGCTAAAACATCAGTGTGCTATCAACATTCTTCTCATCCTAAATCCAAAACAGAACACTACACCATCTACTAGGAAGAAAATTAACTCTATCCCAGCCAAAATGAGGACAGCTTTCATTTCCAAAAATGTCAGGACCCAGACATATGCCTCAAAGACCTTTCTGTAGAGATAAAGGCAATATATTAAAAATATGTATACTGGTCTTGCATACTCTACCTTTCATGGGGAGGGGGAGATAATTAATTTATAAGAAAAACTGTTTGCTTATTCATATCAGTCACTGTGGTGAAAGCAGAAAATCAGTCATGAAAATAAACTTCATGTCCCTGGGACTTTGCGACCCATTGTAGAATATACTCTGTCAAGGAAGAAAATCAGTTTAACCGACTTTAACTTTAGGAGCATGCTGAACCTGTAACTCTCCAGTTTTTGAACAGGATTTGTTTTGTTCATTGATGATGCTTTCAAACACACAGGCAGCACCTAATTACGATTTGTGTGCCCCAAGCCTCTCTGCTTCTCCCAGCTCTAATTGGTCTAATCCGAGACGGTAGTCAGCCTGACCACAAGCCCTATCCTGCTACGTCCTTTGCTGGTACATGCGCTCCACGGGAGCGTTGCCGAGTTTTGCTGGTTAAGGTGCACCGCCTGCTGCTGCTCACTAGCATTTTTTTTCCAGGAACAAATGAACAAAATGGATTTTTCACCAAGCAATTTTTTTTGTAGGTAAGGTAGGAAGCCTCAAAGCAATGAAGGAATGATACGGTTTTGTTGGGAAGATAGTCCTCTACCCTGCAGCTGTAGCTCTTTATAACTACTTTTTACTCTGAGTCCATTTTTTATTATTAGTTTTTGAAATCTTCCTGGTTAAAATCAAATTATTTCAGTGAAGTTTCTTTTTACTGCTTGTAGCCTAGTTGTTGGTAACTGAGATAAGACAGTTGGAAGCGGCCGTTATCTGGTAATTGACCACGTCACTTTTGTTAAGGCTCCATAGCTTTAACTTATCCCACCTCTATATCCACCTGCCTCAGTCATACATTAATTCTCAGAGGGGATTTTGTGTTCCAGAATCTCTTCTTCACCACTACAGTGCTCATTGGACTCTACATATGATGATGATGTTGTTCTCAGTAGGAACGGAGACTCAGAAGTACCCTGGAGCACAGGAATATTATGGGTTCTGTGTGGATAACAGGGAGTTGACTGCTTCTGGGTCTGGCAGCAGATCTGCGCTGTATCCCAGGAGCTGTAAGTGCTGTATTTCGAGAGGATGATTAGGATTCACTCAAGGAAGAGGGGAATGAGTTTCAGGGTGAAACTCACCCCTTCAGGACGTGGTCTGGTAGGGACTCTGTTCTCAGGCCATGTCCAGGAGTACAGCCAGAGTTCAAGCTGTTTCAGTGACGCTTTATCTGCATCCAGGCAGTCCTTTGAGAATGAACAGTGTTGACATTATAAAAAGGGTTTTTTCTCTCCTAAGATCTGCAGGTAACCAGCTGGTCTGGCAGGACGAGCGGAGTGCTCTGCCCCTCAAGGACCTGTGGGAAGCAGTGCTTGCTGCTTGTCTGACTGCAGTGCTGGCTGAAATCCATGTCCATGTGGCAAATCTGATCAGCAGAAACCTAAAGGCAACCAAACACCTACCTCCAACGAGCTGGCCTTGCTCAAACCTGAAGCAAAACCTAAGAACAAAACGTAAAAAACTCTTTGGCTTGCTCTTCTGTTGCTTATACCAGCATTAAATATATTAATAAATGCCACTAATACCCAGGGTGATAAGCCATGATGTGAGTAATAATGCAGAACAAGTTGTGCGATTACATTTAGATGCCTACATATTTTCAGCGGTTATGAGGGGCAAAAAGCCAAATGTCTTCAGCTACTTAATACTGGATTTCTGGCGTATTGTACATAAAATTCTTGAGAGATGCTGTGGCTTCATAAAAAGTGAAAGAGCGCTTTATCATTTTTATAACTCAGCTGACAAATAGGGGCACCCAGCTATTCAAAGCTCCCTTATAGCCCAATCATTTCTCTGCAATAATGCTTTCTGAAAGCAAGGACTGTTGTAGGTGCAATATTGCGTATGTGTCTCTAGAAAACAAACTTGTTACTATTACAGATGCAGTTCTTAACTCATCTACATCCCCAAGAGCCTATGCATCTCTAAGCTTTCTCCTCGCTGCCTGGATCCTGGATGGCTGTGTGTGGAGGGTAGATCAGCAAAGGATCTCCCTTCTTGCCTGATACAAGCCAGATTTTGGATATAGATTTTCTCAATTATAGTTTGAAGTCCTCATATTCAAAATTCTGCTTAGGTACATTGCAGAAATGAAAGAGAGCAATGAAGGTTTGAGCAATCCGTGCTCTTACTTGGACAAAGAAACCTTGATGTTGAACTCCCTTAATATTATAGCTCTTCACATGGAGGCTGTAAGTCATTTTGAGTAATTGCATGTCTAGGAACTTAGTTTCTGGCACAGATGCACATATGGAGAAATTCCAACAAACCCAAGGAAGACAAAAATAGAATCGGTCCCTTAGAAAACAGAGCTAAACAGATGAGAGGGCATAGTAAGACTGATAATTCTGATTACATGGAGATAGGAGCTGCTTTTGATTTTTGGGAGCTCTGAGTCTGTATTTTAAAGCCCTGCCTTCCTGGATTTGCTGCACTGAACGATATTGGGATGTCCTAGAGAGAGGTGGGTGAAGAATAGTCGAATTTGCTCTTCAACTCTGTATCACATAGGAGGGCTGGCAGAGATGTATTGAGTTTTCACTCAAAAGAAAAAATTCTGCAGAGACCAGCAACACTAAGAGCTGAACTGAGTTTCTTGTTACTCTGCAAATAGGCATATCTGCTCATCAGCTTCCATGAGTAAACTCATCCTTAGAGCTACAATCTCTACAAACAAAAACCTCACATGTCCCAGTGTTATCCTTAGTTATGTTAAGTTTTCCTCATGTGTCCTAGAATGTATTTGTTTTTCTTTCTGTTTCCTGAAGGGGAAATTTTATGCTTTCATTCCATTTTAGTGCCTGCCCAATTTCGTGCTAAGTTTCAGGTAGCTAAGGTTTGGGTCAGATAAACTGCCATCCAAAATTCACTTACAGCCAAATTTCATAGTTCATGCACCTGAAATAAGTCTCATATGACACCTCTGGTTCTATGGTCCTGGTCTGAATTCAAAACACAAAGATGTTTAGGAGAAAATGTGGTTGTGGGAAGGAGAAAGAGAAGCCTATCTAAACATTTGGAAATGTGCAGATTGTATTTTTCTTGCAAGCTTAAAAAACCTGTAATGTGGTTTCTGTTTTTTCCCCAGAGAGCTTTGAATTTTCCACAGTTAATCATTTTACTCATTTGTTTTCCTTTGTCCTTTGCCCATAAAATGGCTGTTCACATGCTCGAATACCTGTGGTCTCAGTATGGAATTTAAAAAAAAATGTCATGCAGTCAGTCGGAGCTCCACAGGCGAGGTGAGTACCTCCTGTGCTTAGCCCCGAATAGGTGCTTGGTAATAGACCAAGCGAGTTTGCAGTTCAGTATTGGTATTGCCTGAGGGTATTTCAGCTGGAAGCTTATAATCAATATATACCCTTTTAATTCACATAACTCTTTTAGCTCAGTCCTCCAAAACTCAGCTCTGTGGAAATTCAGTTCATTGGACATTCAGTTCGTTGGTGTTACAGCAGGGAGGAATTTTTAAGAAACCCAGATTTGAAAGAGCCCAGCAAGTCGGCACTGAAACTTTAACTTTTTTTTAATGCTCTAGGGAGAGATTAATTCTGCTCAATCGCTTCTGATTCATCTGCAGCATATAGGGAACTGCAGACACTTTAATAGCTGAATTGAAAGGTTGTTGAGTCACCATTATATCTCTCTAGTCTTTGTTCACTTGCTATTTTGCAGCTGCTTTTACCATTATTCACTGTGTTGCCACAGAAATCTCTGATAGCGGTACTATGAGATTTTTGTTTCCCTGGCAGTGGGAGAATTGCAGTGCTAATCCAAATCATTATGGCTAGCACCAGGGGCTTTGCATTTAAAGTGCAGGTTGTACAGTAGAATTTGTAGCAGCAAGTGACTGTCTCCAAGTGTTAGGGGAAGGTATCCTGGGTTTTGTGTATGAAGGTCCATACGCTTTTGAATCAGGCATCAGAGGACTTGCATGAAATGTGCCTCGTCTGGGACTTGGGACCTTGGGTGCTACCATATTAATAATGACAATTAAGTCATTAATAACTCAGTAAGTACGTTGTTGTATCTCTGCATTTCAGCTATATTAACTGAACTGGATTGTCTCTTATGTGCAGGCTGTAATTCCCGAGTAGCACCAGATTAAGTTGCATTGCCCTGCTCGTTTCTCAGAGGTTATTGTGGAAGATGGCTTCATGGGTCCTGACGTATCTTCTGCACTTTGGAATGGTATGCAGCCTGGAGCACTGAGGGAAAACAGAATTGGTGTTTGCTAGCTTTGCCTTACTACATCTGGGTAGAAACTGTATGGGCATAGGGTTTGGATCATGAAGGGCTTTACCATGTGGGCCGCGAAGATTCCAGTACAGAGGCATGGGCTCAGCTGTTCCAATATAATCAGGTACAGTGCACCGAGGCCCTTATAACTTGCCACGCCATAAAGAAATGATTAAAATAAAATATTCTGAGAGGAGTTCCCGGGTCTTAGTGAAACAATGAGGAAAAGTTGTTTCTTAATTCTGCTCTTCTTTCTAGTGTGTATGAAGAGAGGAGCAAATCAGAGCAAGTGTGTGCTACACAAGGTCTCCCAGGGAACCACAGCAGCAGTGTTACAGAGTAAGTTCAAAAGCAATTTTTCACTGTTCTGATGAGTAAAATTGGATTAAAAAAGCCACCATTCTGATCTAGGAGTTTGATAATTAGTGCATTTCATCATCATGTTTCATTTCATGATCAGTTTGTGCAACTGTGAGAGCTTAAAGCATGCTGCATCAAGTCAGACAAACCTAGTACATCTTTCTGAAAAAGCAGGTTGGTAGCCTTATACAGGAGCTGGCCTGCTCTTTCCAAAACCAAAGGAGCAAATAACGTGCTTTAAACCTCGACACTTCAGAGTAGTTATACCAGTGTCCCACTAACTGTCCCCTAATGTGTTAGGACTTTCAATTCCGCTATGCTACACATAGCCTTTGATGAGTTATTTAACAAATTTGTATCTGGTACCTCCTTTCTTGGGTGTGCAATTAATGATGCACAGGATTACTCTTTTTTATTGCTTGAGGGGAAAGGAAAATTAATTTTAGAATGGTGTGTGTGTTTGGAGGGGAGGTAGAAGAAGCAAATGTTTTGTATTTTCCCTTCTTCATTCAAATAAGTCCATTGATGTGATGTTTGCAATGATGCTGGCAACCCAGGCTTGAGTGTCTCTGTGTTAGCACAGGTGAAACAATGAAATGGAGCACAAGTCTGGAGCTCACTTGTGCTCTCCTCTGAGTTCAGAATTAAAAGTGTGTTTCCCTTACCCATTTCTCCTAGGAGAAAGGGAAATAAGAAAGACAGCATAATAATGAAAAGAAAACCATGTTCTTAGAATTTTGTGTCTCATAGCCAGCAGTCTGGTGAATAGTCTTGGAGAAGGGATATACTTTCTAAGAGCCTAATTGGTTCTTTGCTTGAATCACAGAATACCAGGTTGGAAGGGACCTCAAGGATCATCTGGTCCAACCTTTCTAGGTAAGAGCACAGTCTAGACAAGATGGCCCAGCACCCTGTCCAGCTGAGTCTTAAA
>NW_009269999.1:475140-480644 GCF_000687185.1 Egretta garzetta
TGGCAGGCTTCCCAGTCCTTTGATCATCTTGGTGGCCCTTCTCTGGACCCCTTCCAGCCTGTCCACGTATTTTTTATATAGCAGGGACCAGAACTGTACACAGTATTCCAGGTGTGGCCTGACCAGCACTGAGTAGAGTGGGATAGTGACTTCTTTATCTCTGCTGGTGATGCCCATTTTGATGCAAACCAGCACCCTACTGGCCTTCTTGGGCACAGCAGCACACTGAACACACAGGCCTTCTATTTTATGCTGTATCTCAGGTCTTTTGCAAGCCTATCTCTCATTGTTGATGGCTGGGGTGATAGACAGGGGTGAAAAATAGTAGGGTGTGTGAAAGTATCTGGATGGATTTCTGTCCTTGCCCTAATGGATGGTGAGGAATTAGCAGCCAGTGGAGAAAGCAATCTCCATTGTCATGGTTCATGTAAATGCCTCAATAACAATAAGAAAATTATCTGTAAGCAAAGTTGTCTTCATGTAATGTCTTTCAAACTGCTGTCTACAAGGCTTCAGTTGACCTACAAGGAAAATGCTTGAAATGGTCTGAGGCATGCTGAGGTAAGCTGTAGATGTTTAGTTGCTTAATTATGCAAAGCACGTTAAATTGCATGACTGCTTTGGTTTATGTAACATAATTCCCTTCCAGATTGTTTAAGCAATTAAGAAATCAAGGCTTGCTTAGTACAGTTCTGTCCCTCTGCTTTTCTCTGGGTGGGAGTAGTGGGGAGAAGGAGAAAAGGTGTTTATGGCATGTGCCCATTGCAAAAACTCCAGTTGGCGCAGCTCTTGTGTGATTGATGCACTTACGATCACCTGATACAAGGAATCTTGATGCCTTCTGTAACACATATGGCTTCAAAGAACACCAGTTCTCTTCTGATACTTGTTTTACACCCCTTTTTTTGTTGGATTGACTGAAGTTTGTTCTTATTGCGATGGTTTGTGAGAAGAATCCATCCCTATGTGTTCAGCAGCGTTTGCAGTTTAATTTAAACTCTGCTATGAAAAAGAAATGGGATCTCAAAAATGTTACTTATTGTTATAAATGCTAGGTCTTGGTGTATTTACACACTGTCTGCTTCCGTACACAATGGATAGCTGATCAGGTCCTTTCTGTAGCAGGAGGTACCATGGTGTTACCGTGAGTGGATAATATTGGTCCCAGTGCTCTACTAGTATAAAAGGAAAGCAAACAGGGTTTAAAGAGGATGTACATGTATTTTAATCCTTTGTAAGCTTCTGTGATCATATATGTTGTGCTATCTAAATACAGTAATAAAAGCTTTTGGCCCGTTAGCTCCTTCTTGACCCGGTCATATGTGAGAATGATGCCCTCAGCCATCAGACCATAAGGTCTTGTCTCGCCTAATAACAGTAGGTGATAGAGTGTCCTGTTGCTAAGTGTTTGGCTCAGAAAGGATGGTTTTCTAAAGTGCTGAACCTAACACCCTCGTCGTGGTTTTTTTTTTTTTTTTTCACCTGCAGAGCCAAGATGAGGAACGTGAGCAAAAACACTTTTTTCCCCCTGCTTTTCCAATCCTGCCTTCTTTGATATCTGAAATTCAGTTTTGAAAGCAGATGCTTTTAGAAATTTGTATGGGCCAGTAGGGACTGGTCACAGAATTAATGCTGAAAATCCCCTTTCTCATCTAATTTGTGCCAAAAGGTGCTTGTCATTAAAATGCTCGAACACATGTATCTAAAAGCATGCTGAAATGGTTTGTTCTTAGCATGTGTCACACATCCACAGCTCCCATTGGCTTTGACTGGACCTGTACTTTGGCTTTTATTTATTTAGGAACCATTTTTAACACTACGTTCTTTTATGCCTGTCAAGCACATTTAGGCTGGAGTGGACAAGAAAGCTTGTAACCATCAGATGAGGTAACTTCTTGACCAAAAGAAGTAAGAAGACAAGATACCAAAGAGTTCTAGCATTTTTGGGTTTATTAAAGGAACTATGTGGTTGAATCAAGAAGGAGCTCGGGCTGCTGGCAAAGGGAAATATGATCTGGTGGACATACAGTGTTTTAAATAACCATGGTACAAAGACAAAACTTAGCAAAGAAGTTTATTGAAGACTTAGGTGTTTGTGGATATGGTTTCATCAGCTTACAGTATTACTTTCAATTTTATAGTTGTAAGCCACAAGCTGGGGAAACTCTGGGTGCTGACCCATTGGTTACTAGTATTATGAATAATCTGTATTCAGTCTGAAATATTTTCCCTTAAAGATGAGGAAATTAATGAGCACAGAAATGTGAGAAACAAGCATTGAATATGATGTTTCATACTACTTCCTATTCTTTATGTTATTTTTTTAGCATCTCCAGCCTCTTATTTATCTGCTTACAGAATTACTTGTGCACAAGTCCATCTGTCAGGTTGCATCTGGGAAAAAATGGGGATTCATCTGGAGAACATCTGATGTGACACTTAGGAAGCATTTTTTTTTTCTTGACTAATGTCAGCTAGTCAGCAATATTTAAGCTGTAAACTCGTAAGCTGACGTGCTGAATGAGTCTTTCTAGTTCTTCTTTTCCCAGATTCCTGATGGACTTTTAGAACCCTTTCCTGTTCTGCACTGAAGCTGTCTAGTTTAATCCTGCACTGACAGCCAATGTTCTTAGATTCCCCGAGGAAACTGGTAGCATTTATGGACTGTCAGTCCAGCTGAGACTCTGGAGGGATGCCTACCTTTCCAAGCACCCACCCTCTCCTACCTGGATGAAATCTTGAAGATCTTTGACTTTATGGATAGACCGAGTTGAATGCTGTGGTGAAAAAGAGTTGATGAAGGTAACTGGGTAATGGAGAAAAAGCAGATCTTCCTGCTATATGGTTGTGGGACTCTTGGTCTGGTGGCATATGTTTTAATGTCATTTTGGTGCTAAAGCCAGGAAATAGGAAAGAGTGACTTCTTAAAAGGCAGTGATGGAGTGCTGCCTTCACAGAGCTGCCCTGCTACACTTGTTGGTGCTAATTAGTTTGTGTCTGTGAGCTTCCTCATGACTCAGTCTGTTCTAATTAACACTTCCTCATAGATTGTTGCTGAACATCAGAAATCTCATTCATTTGTGCCACACATTTCACCATCCCAGGGAGACAAATATATTTTGTTGACAAAGGTGCTGATAACACTATCGGACTGCAGTTTAATGTGTGTGTCTCAGAGATGGAGAGAGGTGACAAGACAGCCTGGGTGGGAGATTGGAGTTAAAAATAGAACTAAGAATTGCAGCTGCAGTTTGTCTCCCAGTTTGAATTGTTTGAGCCCCAGACTGTGTCATGCTCTATCTGCTACAGACAATTATAGGCACTGTTTGTTCCTTCGATCTGTGCCTCTTTATCCTATGTAGTAACAGGAAAACATACAATTGTTAGAATGAGAAGCTTAGGAATTATATATGTGCTGTGTATATATTTATACATAAACACGCTACATACAGATATAGTCTCTGTCTTTCCATGTAGTCTATCTATACAGTTTGCTTTAAAAAATAAAAAATTAGGAGCTACTCTATCAGTCAAATATAAGCCTTGCAAATAGAATATACTTGAAACTACTGCAAAAATTGCATCATGGGCTGCAGCACCCAGGAATCTTGCAACAGGTTTTAGAAATAATTTGCACCTGAGTATATGAGACCTTTTTTACTTGGGCTGTGGCAGCTGTCAGTGAGGCTGGCTGCTGCAGCAGAGAAAGGAGTAATTGGAAAAGGCAGTCTGACTCCATAGGTACCAATGGAACAGCATTGGGCCTCCGGAGAGACCAGCATGAGCAAAGAACTCCAGAAATTCTGGAAAGTCTTCTCCTGCCACCATAACTCCTCCTGCACCCTCCCCATAGACACAGTGTGTTGTCTATGGAGACTGAAGTCCTAGCCCAAGAGCCATTTGGTTCATTCTAGTAGGAGGAGGCACCAACTAGAAGGCACCACCCTTCTAGTTTACATCATCTACTCCATGTAAAAGTCCATATCTTATAGTTAAAACCTTTGAAGTCAGAAATTTGTATGGATGTTAATGTGTGCCCCTCATGAGATGGGCTTTTCCTTCATGTTCTTGGTCTTTCCTTTTCTCTGCATCTTATACCATTGCCTTCTGCGTGTGCTTTTTGTTTTACTGCTCTTCCGTAGCATGACGAAAGCTCCTCTGGAAATGCAAAAGGCAATTTTTCTGCCTTAATGGCTAACTCAAAATGACTCTGCTTTTGCCATTTATCTTCAACCCTCTCTGCAACATAACAAATGGCTCATCTCATAGCCTTGTTTCCTTTAGCCATTTCTGTGTTGGCAATGCTAATATACTGCGGTGTGCCAGAAGCTACACTTTCTTTCTACATTGCTAGTTTCCCCCAGTCCAGTTAGTAGTTATTCTAAGCATCATTTACATCCCTAAGCAAGCTGAAGAGACCAGCCTAAAACTGACAAGGGCAAAATGAGCCTTGAATATTCTGGTAGAGCACGTGGTGTATGGAACGTGCATGGAGTTCTCTGAATTTTGGTGATATTGGACTCTAATTCTGTTTTTTATGGCTGTGGGTTGCTTTTGCAGCCTCGCTTATGAAAAGCCTTCAATTTTATGTATCAAGGGTGATCTCTGTTGTTAAAATAACCTCCAAAAGTGACTTTGGGCACCCATTCAATCCTGGACTGCCTTTGGGGAATCCAAGCTGTGCTAAAGCTGTCTCCATCACAGTAAAGACATGTTAACAGGATCCCAGCAGAAGAATAAATTACGAACCAGAACAATCTGCTCACCTTGCACAGCCCAATACTGAGCTAATAGCTTAGCTTTGCCCCTGGGGAGAAGCTGGCCATTGTCTTTCCATCTGCCCTTCTTCTCTCTCGGCTTGATTAGAAATGGCTTCAGTGGGGGCATATTGATGTGACTGGAAATGGAGATTTAAATAATGCTTTGTCATTTTAAAAGGATTTTTGCAAAAAAATAGGTTTGAGGAGTGGATATTTAAACAGGAAGCTTCCTGTTTTGAAGAAACATTTTTCTATTTTCTGCTCTTCCTGAGTTTTCTTTCTGTTCAGCTTGGCTTTACCCTTCCCCTGCTTAATCTGAAGGGAAAATGTTAAACTATGGCAAATGTCGTGGAAAAGCCTACCAGCCCAAGCACAAAATCTTCCTGGGATGATGAAAAAGCAAGTGGTTTGCTTGATTTGACAGGCAAGCATTTACCCTATCTTTTATATATCAAAAAGCAATATTACAGCTTACAGCCTCCATATAATGCTCATGTCACTTTTCCTATTCCCAGTATAAGCCATACTTTGCTTTAGTAGTAAGCTGTATACAAAAAAAAGGCATACAATAATTGGAAACTTGATCGATAACATCTTTGCAGTTTGCCGTTGCTAGAATACAGACCTTCAGTGTTTCCTATGCCAAGACTCCTCATGGAGGGATAGCCTAGCTTTAGAAATACCACTCCGCTCTTGTAGAGCTGATCAGCATTCCCATATCCATTCTGGGAACAGAGCCCTAAT
>NW_009269999.1:480679-482888 GCF_000687185.1 Egretta garzetta
TCAAAATAGTTCCCTAGGTATACAGAACAGGAGATTCTTACTTCTGTTTTCACTTGAACATTAGCATTTTTATCAGAGATAGTGGACACCGAGTAAAGCATCCATCTGGGTGACCTGAGCAACATCTTCTGCTCTGAAGCACCTGTTTCATTAATCCCTTGCCCACTGCCGTGCATTGGAGGCACACAGTGCTTCTCCAGCCACTTTGCGGCACGAAGAGCAAGAGCATCACTTCAGCCACTTCTTTCCTTCTTTCAGTTACTGGTCCACTGCTCTGTTGTTGCATTATCTTAATTTCAGTGCACTTGTGGAGAAACACAGGCGCGTGGCATGAGGCTAGGGAAGCGTGGGATGTGGGAGCATACAGCCAGTCATCATTCAAAGCGATGTTGAGGGATTCGTATAGGAGTGCTGCGTGAAGTCCTCTCACAGTGCAGATAAGCTGAGTCCTTTTCCTCTTCTCTCATGTAAGATGAAAGTATTTTTTACAAATGTAGGCAGTTTTCCTTCTGGTTTAATTTCTAATAAAACAAAGTAGTAATTAATTTTCAGAATAAACAGCTCAGTAATCATCGCTCTCACTCTGTAAGCTTCAGCATGCTTCTGACAGACTCTCCTTCAAAACATAATGTGTGAAGTGGTCTGTTAATTGCTTATTGTATTGATTTAATGAGGCCATCTCAATTTATGATAGTTTGCATTTAACAGCAATCTTCTCCATAAATCCTCATGCTTTCATTTTCTACAAGCATCGTCCTAGCATCTTCAATGGATGCCATGGGGTTTTTTTTGTCAGACAGCCATAGCAGTAGTTCTGTGATCTTTGTTGGAAAAACACATGAAACTTCAGGGTATCTCAGCCCTTAGTCAGACAGCAGTGAGGTGATGGAGGGGGCCTGCAAGACACAGATTACATATTCTTGTCCTAAAGTCTGTGGAAAGAGCCAGCTGTGCTCCACAATGGTGTTCAGGTGGACCATAGAATCATAGAATTGCTTTAGTTGGAAAAGACCTTTAAGATCATCGAGTCCAACCTTTAGCCTAACCCTGCCATCCCAACACTAAACCATGTCCCTAAGCACCTCATCTATCCTTCTTTTAAATACCTCCATGGATGGGGACTTGACCACCTCCCTGAGCAGCCCATTCCACAGCCTGACAACCCTTTTGGTGAAGAATTTTTTCCTAATGTCTAGCCTAAACCTGCCCTGGCGCAGCTTCAAACCATTCCCCCTCGTCCTATCATCCGTAACCAGGGAGAAGAGGCCGACCCCCACCTCGTTACAGCCCCCTGTCACGCAGTTGTTGCGGGCGATCAGGGGGCCCAAAACTGAACACAGTATTCAAGGTGGGGCCTCACCAGCACCGAGTACAGGGGCACGATCACTTCCCTACTCCTGCTGGCCACGCTATTCCTGATACAAACCAGGATGCCATTGGCCTTCTTGGCCACCTGGGCACACTGCTGGCTCATATTCAGCCGGCTGTCAACCAGTACCCCCAGGTCTTTTTCCACCAGGCAGCTTTCCAGCCTATATAGGGAGCTACTGGTTTCTCTGGCTCACATGAGCTCCTAGAGATAGGTGCACACAGATCTTGGGAGAGCAGAAGAGAGCCGGTGTAGGGGTTCAGCTCCTGGGACTGTTCCCTCCTGCCTATGGAAAGCACTGGTCAGGCAGCGAGCCTTACTCAAGGCTGTGGGGCGAGTCACTGGGATGTGATGGAGCAGGTAAGTATGGGGTAGGGCAATCTCTCCTTGGCTGCGCTGCAAAGGTTTGTGTGTACAAGGTGGGGTTTTGGGGTGCATAAGCACTGCTCTGGGCAGTCTGGAAGACCCTGCTGTGTGGAAGCTCTAGAGGAGCTGCTGGAGCATTCCCCCTCATAGGGGGTTTCCAACGCTCACTGGGGATGTGGCTGCAGAGTCATCAGTAGTGGCTGGACGGAGAAGAGGCAGGGCATGGGGAGAAAAACTTCATGGTAAAGCTCTCTCTCTGGGTATGTACAATAATTTATCCAGGGGCTTGATTTATGGCAGAAAGCATCTGATAATTATTTATGAAATCTGGGAATTACTTATTAGTAAGCATGGCTCAGTGCCCTGACACAACATCCCTCTGGAGTCACTGAACTCAATACCAACATCAACTGTCCTACCACCCCATTCAGAGCTGCTGGTAGTGCCTTTTGGTACTGCTGGCATTAATGTTTG
>NW_009269999.1:482941-498704 GCF_000687185.1 Egretta garzetta
GATTTTACTGAGGAGTTATAATGTGGTGCTCCTTTCTCACCTTAGATGGTTAGCTGACTCTGACCTACCTTTCTCTTTGATATATTTTCATTTTAACAGTTGAGTAGAGTTTTAGCAATAAATGATCAGGCATTTAATCCAAAAATAGTCAATACATCAGCTGGGAACTGAAAGCCCACAAGTTCATGTAGATAAAATGAAAGTCCTCGGAGAGGGTCATGTTTTTACTGTTAATTTTATTTTTGCCAGAGATGTGATTGACTCTTCAAATGCCTGGGCAATTTTTTCATGACCACGTTATTTTCAGTTTTCAAATGTTGCTCGACCCACTTTGCACATAATTAACGAAGAGCGCTGTACAAGGGCTCTTTCAGTGGGTGACCTGTCAGTATGGATGGGGCAGAAATCTGTAATGAGGGTCTGACCCATTTTAATTATTGACCAGTGGACTCTTGATTTGTGTGGGTTTGGTTGTGAGGCTGTTTCTGTTAACAGGGCATCACTGAAGTGATTGCCAGGCTGGGCAGCCTAAGGGAGATCTCAGCTTTAGAAAAGCCCAAGAAAATAAATAAAAGAGAAGGGGAAAGTGTTTTTCTTTAGTGCCCAGTGTTAAACATTCATGCAGTTTTCAACTTTCTCTGCTCCTGCTGGTATCATATGGTTCATAACAAAATTTCATATTCATTTTATGATCCAGCCTAGCTGGTGGACTTTGTGCTAAGCAAAAAAATGAAAAATCAGATAAAATCACTGAAGGTTATCTGGGAATTTACATTGTGGCATCTTTGTCAAAGTCCTGTCATTTCATGTTGCAGGATGTGCAGGCCTGATTGAGGTCTTAAATGCATTCATTTTTCCTCACTAATGTAAAGTAATCTGATCATTCTGAAATACCCAGTTTTCCCATCTGATACAATATGGTATTTAAAAGCAAAAAATCCCAAACTCCACAGATTTATCTCTAAGTAAGCATTTAATGAGTCAGGTGCACAGAAAAAAAGGCACATTCAAAATACCCTTACGCAGCCAACGTGAGTCAAAGTTCCTGTGAGTGCCCTCAGAGAAGTCCCTCTGAATTTGGGGAATTTGATTCCCCAGACGAAAGGTCTGCTCACGGGTGTAAAGAGCCGAAGGGCTCTTAGAGGAAGGCTGTGGTTTCTCCTATCTAATCCAGAGGATGATGATGCAAAAAAAAAAAAAAACAACAAAACAAGCCAGATGGCCTGCACATCCAGCTGCACTCCCAGTTTCAAATCCTGCTTCAGACCTTGTATTGGCTGAACTGAGGTCTCTGGCCATATCAGAATTACTTCTGCAGTTATCTTTTTTTTTTTTAAAATTGATTCAGCTATTTAAAAAATAAATAATATTTGCATGACAAAGTAGCAGTTAATGTTGCTGACCCTTTTTTGAGAGGTGGGTGCTCTTTTCTCTGCTACCGAGTCTCTCTGGCCTTGGGAAATTATCTTTTAAAATCCTGGCCATGACTTGTGCAGCACCCCTCAGAGCACATACCCAGCTCATCAAGATGACAGTCTCAAGGGTGCTGCTGGGAGTGGAGGGAAGGCAGGTTGCCTTCTCCCAAAGCTGCAGGGCCTGACTTGTCACTGGGGGCAGGAGGAGCCAAGCATGTGCAGCATCCGGGAAGGAGGTGGCGTAGGTCACTGCCGAAAGCTCTCCTGGCCCCTTGGCCCTAACCTGCCTCACTGGATCACGAGCAGTTTCCCACTGCTGCAAGAAGCCCCCTGCTGCCATTCTCACTCAGCAAACAGAGGATTTGTTCCTGTCTTCCCATCTGAGTTTCTGTTTTTAGCTGCCTCCCAGAGGCTGAGTGGCCAGGGACAAAGGAAAGGTCATTTGTTACGCTGTTGGTGCAGGGCTTTCTTTTCCTCTTCCCTCCCCAGGGGTTGTGTTTCATGGGCAGTGTAATAAAATGGGATGTTGTGGGAGAAATTAATGGGTGAGTCAGGCCATCTGAGTGAGAAGGCTTTTTTGATTAAAGGCTGCTGCTGAGAAACCTCTCTACTCTCACCCAGGTGTATCCTTGCTACCAACTTAATCAGCACCTGGGAAAAGGGACTATAAAACAACAGAGGTGGGAGGAACCAGGCTTCATGGTGTGTCCCTCAAGAAGGACTTGTGTGTTTTCTGTCTCTGCAACCTCTTTACTAAAAATGGTTGAAGTAGAGAAATTTGGCATCCTGGAATTGATTGTGATGTTATGTATCTTATTGAAGTAGCTTATTTGCGTATAAAGTGCATAAGGATCTTGTGTGGTAACAAGGCAGAGAATTTGGGAAGGCTGCCTGCTGCTCAGCTGTAAGTACCATCCATCAGGTGGGTCTGTTTGTCTTGAGGGTCTCACATAGGGCTCACAATACAGCTGAGGCTTTGCTGCTTTTTCTTCTTCAGTTTTTGGTCTTCTTCCATGGCAAACTTGCTTGAGGTTGTTGGCAAAGACCATGTGGCACAAAGAGAAGGTCTGGGTACATCGCTCTTCTGTGCGGCTGCTTTAAGGTCACATAAGCCCCCCTGGAGGCCTAATTGTAGGGAGAGGAGTGATTCCACCTGTGTATGTGCTGGGGCTGTGTGGGACAGGTACTGGGTGGCACTTCTGGGTTCTTATGGAGAGTTTTCGTGGGGTAAACTAATAAAGAAGAACAACTCTGCTTTTGGCAGAACAGCACATCAACAATTAGTCAAGTGGACTGGAAACCTCTTAGCTGGCTTGTTTGTCCCCATTCAGGATAAAGATATTCCTTGCTGTATAATTTCCCTTTATTTTATTTTTTTTTTTGTTCCTTTTCAAGTACCTCGGTGGTTAGGGGTCCCTTTATTCCTTTCCTCTTGGGCAGCTGTTTCGGGGCCTCTACTCCATGGACTTCCCTTCAGGTAAGCTTTTTGCTGCTGGGTAAGTTTTCAGTTTGTTAATGTTTTGCAACTGCTTCCTGTTTTCATCCTCAGCAAAAAGTGATTGAAAAGGCATAATTTGGTTTCTTACTGCCTTCCTTCAAATACCTTCTTTCCCAGATACATATGTATATTCCCGCCCCGGAATCTTACTTTTTCTGCTCCTGCCTTTGCTTGTCCATTAGCAAATAAGCACTCGTTAGAAATATGCTCTTTCTTGTGTACTGTTTCCCAGGCTTATTGGGGCGGGAAGGAGCTTGCTGTAAGGCACAAGGAGTGTACGTAGCGTCAGAACTATTTCTGCAGTTCCCCAGCCTGGGGAGTTGGTGCGTGTCAGCTGGAGCTGACTAACGCTTCTCCTATAAACCAGAAGCGATGGATGCTCTGTCAGTTATCCTCGAAGACCCCTGGGCTGGGGGCAAGGGGAACCACTCTGGGGTTTGGCAGGGATCTACAGTGAGAACCACCTGTTTTTTCTGCACAGAGCACCTGACAAATGATTACTGACCCAAAGCTGTTAATGTTTTACTAAGGCCCAAACTCTGACTGGTGTGTTTGCATCAAATCATCTTGTGTAAACCCCATTTTCTGATAAGGGCTGTGGAAGACCAATATTTTATTGTTTTACAGTGTTTTCATTCTCAGACAAAACATTATGCTTTTATTGCAGATGGGAGTATGGAGAAGTATTTTTCACAAGCAAGGTGTCAGGTTTAGCTTCCTTGTTCACACTAACCCCCGTTTAGTTTCTCAAAGAGATCTTCAGCTCCCTCTTGTTACCAGATGGAAAGGTGGGAGCCCACAACATTTGAAATTTATTTATTTATTTAAGACAAACTGGAAATGCTTCAAATTTAAGAAGGGAGCTAAATGCCCTTACTGAGTGCAAGCAAGTTGGTGGCAGGGCTGCAGGTGCCAGGTCACCCTGGTGTCATTGGGTCACAGATCCTCTTGCTGCCCTGCCCCGTGACACCTCCCCTCCCACCTCTGCCCAGCAGCGTCCCTCAGCCTGCACCTTCCCTGCTCCCCTGCCCCGATGGGATATTGAGCACGCCCTAGGGAGCAGCTTCTCTTGGTCATGTCTCTGTGTCTGATCTAAAAGATAACTCCCTCCATGTTGTTAACTGGGTCCTTGGCTTAGGGCTGAGCAGAAAGACATGGGTGTCACCTTCCAACTTATCACGCTCCCCTTCATGGTACCGGTTTCTCCTCAGCTGGCAGGGCCGCGGCTGGGGATAAGCTCTGCCGCATGGCACTGCGGTGCCCCAAGGGCTGCGGCTGAGATGGTCTGGGCAGGAGAGGTTACGGGGAGGCGATGTGGCAGATGGGTGTGACCTACTTCTGACCAACCTGCTGGGATGTCTGCAGCTCCCACTGTTAAAACAACAGACTCCAGCCAGGCAAAGCCTTCCAGAGCTGCTGTTGGTTTTACTTAATAAGATGAACTGCCTGGGTTTCTTTCCCCCTCCTCTTCCTGGAGTTTTACTGCTTGACAAGAAGCTGTTGGAATCTGGAGAAAAGCAATTAATGATGGAGTTGGGTTTTTTGACTGACATTGTAATTACGCTGGAAAATGTAATTTTCCCTGCATATTAGAGATGGGATTATTTCAAGGAGATCTCATTAATGTGCTGTTCACCAACAAAGAGCCCAGTAACCTCTCTCTTAATAAGATTAGTGTGGAGGTCATGATGCAGAAGGCTGCCAGGGTGATATATTCAAGTTTTGTTCTAAAGAAATAAATTATCTTCTGCTGTCTAGTAAGGGCATACAGGAGTAGATTTCATTTGTAAAGATGGAGACTTGACATTTACTCATTTCCTGATAGCTAGCAGATGTGCCCATCATCAGTGAAACCCCAGGATTCGGGAGGGAGCCTGGAGCAGCGGTCAGAGCAGCTGAGGATGGGCTGGCATCCCTCCTTAGGTCACTGGCTTATCTCCTGTATGATTGTAAGCATGACCCTCTACTGCCTGCTTCTCTTTGTCTGTCTGTAACATGTGGATAATAGTTGTCCAGCACTCATCTCAGATTAATGGCTGTTGGTGCAGTGCTCCAGCTCCTTTGGAGCAAGGTCTGCACTGCTCATCAGGGATTGCAGGTGCTGCCATCATGTATGACCTGTTGTGCTCTGAAGGGGAGGGAAGTGGTAATACAGAGGCGTGCAAAGAGGTGCTGTTGGTTTGGAGGTAGTTTGATTGATGCGTGAAAATTTGGGCCTTTCTGGGACACCATGTGTCTAAATGCAGATGCTTTTTCTCGTTGTACAAGACTTCCTCCACTCCCTGCTGATGCCTGTGGGGTGTCTTTGGGTAGGCCAGAGAGTGATGCTGCTGAAAACATTCCCAGGCAGCTTTCCCCTTCTTGACTTTGCTCACATCTGTCTACCATCTGTTTTGATTTTACCTCTGCTGTACTACTTGTAAACATCCTCTTGAAATGTCTGGGGCACAGAAAGCTTGGGAGCTCCCTGCTTCCAGCATGGGGTGTGAGGGGTGGTCTCCTGCTGCCACATAAAATGTGAGAGACTCTGGCCAGTGCCAAAGAGGAAAACCAGCTGGTATTTACTGATGGTCTGCAGAGGCATCTGAGTTATGGGTCAGCAATGCTTTATCGAGCTAAATGTGCAAACAACAACAGAGTCCGGTCCCATAGTGTCCTGTGCTAACCCTTCCCATAGCAAGCTCTACCGCTGTCTAGAAATATTTTTAAAGTTAAAACCGCAAGTCAGCTCTACCCCAGAAAGGGAGATATGCCAGATAGTAGAGTCTTGAATGTCACTATTGATTTTTACCTGAAAGGCAATGATTTCTTGTAATGGAGTGCAGTGGTGTAAAACCCCTTGATAGTTTACCAAGGGAATTTAGAACCTCTCTTGCATACGAGCTGTGTGTTTAACTGCTTTAGCATTTAAATAAATAGAGCATTGCTTATCCTCTCGGTTTCATGATATCTCATTTACCTTTTAGACAATATGCAGAAATAGGGGTAGGGAAATGCTGCTTCAAATTTAGGTGGGTTGAAAGTTTTTTCCACACAGTGGTAATGCGCTGTAGTTAGGAAGTATATTTTGATGCAATTTGCTTATGAGCTGATGGTCCCAAGTTGTAACGTTACACTTATTGTTCTTAGGTATCCATAGGTAGAAATGGCGCAATAAATTGCAGACCCATGACGCTTTTGCTTCTGCTGCATGCGCTAGTAATGTACCGAGGTATTTGTGCAAGGTATTATGTGTTAAATGTTATTAATTTATGGCTTGAGCCAGAGGAAGGGTGGCATGCCTGAGAACATTATTTTGGTTGACGTCATGAAAAGTTAGAGCACAAGATTATCCCTATGCCCAATAAATGCTTTTTGAAGGACATCTCATATAAATTAAATATCTGGGAGTCTAAACAGTAAGCATGTTAATGACAGGGCAAAAGAGCTCAGAGGTGAGCAGAGGAGGGCTTGCAGTCATCCAGTTAGTGCCACAGTTACATTTCTTGGGCAAGGGAGAGTAATACTTTCTCTTTTTCCCCAAAATACCCTTCTTAAAGGCTGTGATAAGTTATCAGTTCAGAGTGAAGCAGTCGTGTAGCTGAAAAACATAATTTAAAATTTTTTTTAATGTGCTGTTGTATCTCAGCTGAGTTGCAAATAGGATTTTCTGGAAAGAGAAATCATGGAAAGAGCTCTTTTGGCCTCACAATATTTGATTGCTTTCTTTTAGCCAGTTGCAAGTGTACCAGAATCCCAGTTATGCTGTCGTATCTTCTCTCTTTGTCATATCCTCTCTTTGTTAAAGCATCACTAAATATCGAAGACCAACTGTCAGGGGTTCCTTGGTGAGCATGGAAGGAACTGATAGCCACTATAGCTTCTCACCACTCCAAAACCTCAATTCCAGATTTCAGAGGTTTTCAGTTTCTTCCCTCTAATGTATTGCTGTTATATCTGATTTTTAAAAAAAGCCTCTCTTGCCAAAGAGTAAGTAACGCAAGCCTGCTTTAGCAGGGGGGTTGGACTAGATGAAGTCTCTCTTGCCAAAGAGTAAGTAACGCAATTGCATTTTCAGTGTAGATAAACCAGGTCAGAGTCTGTGTCAGCACAGATAGCGCTCCACTTTAGTAAGTAAACAAAAACATTGAATATGTTTCTTTAGTCTGAAAGCTGTAAACATTGCTTCATCATCTGCTCTAAGACCGGGGTGTTTTTTACGGCTTAGCCTATAATTTCAACGCTAAGGCCAATTAACCCTGCTGCTGCTCATTAGGCAGTGCTTCCTTAGAGTAAAGCAAGAGTAAAGGCTCCATTGGATTGCAGTCGTAAGCAGTCAGTGAGGGGGATGGCACCATTCCAGTGAGTTACCGCACGCTGAGCTTAGAAAGGGCCTACTAAATCATCCCTCCTGGCATACCCAGAAGACAAGGTTGGGAATTTCATCTGGTGCTGCTGTACTGGACCCATAGCTTGTGCTCAACAAAGCGTATCTATACAGCAAGGTCTCTGCGTGTGGCACGAGGGTTTGATACCTGTTCACATTCATCTGAGGCTAGTCCGGACCAGAAGCACACAAGGGTGGCTGGTTGGTAACACAGGATGGGAGGTGGCGAACTGTCTCATAAGACAAGTGATATACCAGGCTGCCTGCCTGCCTTCTGCTCTCAGGGTTCTCTGTGTGTTAAACTGGCAGTCATGCCACCTCAATCCCCTTTGGGTTTAACCCTTTCTCTGGCTTTCACCGTATCACTTTTTTGCTTGTCAAGGTCTTTGGAGACATTATTTTTTTTTTATTTTTTTTTTATCTGTCTCATGTATTGTTGGATGTTCTCTTACTGGCTTCTGCTGTCTGCTTGTACACCATGAAGCAGAGGCAAGGGCATTACAGGAAGGATACGTGCTTCGTGTTTAGATTTTTTTTTTTCACTGGTTTGTTTTACTGTCATGGAGAGAGAGATATGAGGGGGAAATGCGCAAAATCTGTACGCAGCCACTGTTGTTGTTGAGTTGGAGACAGTAGAAGATTCTTGTATTTGAAAGACAGAACTTTTCAGCTTATTGTAATTTGACATCCAGCTTGAGCATCTGGCAGGATTTCCAAATTGACTTTTTTTCTTTTTAAAAGTTTCTGGTAAGTTTTGTTTTAGCAGTTTGACTCTGCAATATCTGCAGTTTTAGTGCGATATGCTAAAAGATGCCTGCCTGTGGTGAAGTCTGGCACTGTAAGTTTTTTTTGTTGCACTTAGGAAAGAGCCTCTCTTGCCTGCACTTCATTCGCCTCGGTAGTGGAGCTGGCCTCTGAAAGAGGGAAAACTGTGTCCTGCAAATGTAGTCTCGCTCCAAAGAACAAGAATTTTAAGATTCTCCCTCTGCATCCAAAAGCCAGACGTAGATAAGAGGAGAAATAAACCTTGGTGTGGAAGCCCCACAGTTTGGGCTTAGCTGGGCACGTGGGCACTTTCTCAGAGAGCCCACCATCAGCCTCTGCCTAGGTGGGGCAGGCAGCCCGGCTCAGGTTCTTCCTGCTCACCAGGGTGTTCAGAAATGGAGCAGGGCAGCTACATGGCTGTATTTGAAAACATGGTCTGAGAACTGGGTGACACATTAGTTTCTCTAACACTGTGTTTGGAAGCCAGCAAAATAAAAAAAAAATAACAAAGCAGGATACCCTTTTTCCCATGAATTCACTGTAGCAGTGATTTTGTATATTATTGAGCAACAGCAGCCGTTCTGCAGCTTGCAAGTGAATTTCTTGGTTGGTCTCTGGTTGCCTTTCCAGAAACACACACCGTGTGTCTTTGGGCCTGATGCATAGCTTGGGTGTAGCGTGACATCTTTCTGCAACAACATTGATGTTGAAGTAAAGTGAAAGCACAAAAGCAGACCTGCTGTGAATGAGAGTCTCTTGTGTATTAGCACCTTGGAACAAATGTGAGAGGGAGATGTTTTTAAGTTCTTGTGAAATTAGTTGTAGATGGAGTCACGTTTTAAAAGCATGTAGGAACAACTTCTTCCTAGTCATCCATTTCCAAAAGCAGTTTAAAACATAAAGACCACTAACTTTCATAGGAGTTTACCAAGACTTGTACATAGAGATTGCTTTTGTGTATGAGAGCTCAAACCTGTTTGTTCCTAGCATCCGAGCTTTTAATTTTTTAAATAAAATTGCCAAGGTTATAGATGCTTTTGCTGTCCAAGCGTTCTCAGGAACATCATCTTAAGACAGCATCAGCAAATGGCTCTTCCCTTTTCAAGGAGGAAAAAGTAAAGGGTTTCTAGGTCTTTTTCAGTTTATAGGACAAGCTTAAAATGTAACTCCATCACCCTGCTGCGGCCTGTCCATGTCAAAAACTGACTTCATGGGGAGGAGGTAAGGGACAACATCAGAGTAGGAGGAAAAAGAGCCATTTTATTGTGGATCATGGGTATCTCACAAACCGAAGGAGGCTCACAGGAGAGCTGACTTCATGTCCTCTGTGGGACTTCCACAGGGCTTCCGATTTCCATAACATGCTGAAGGCACTGAGCCAAAATCAACACCGGTGGTACAGAGCAATGCAACCACCTGTTTTTCAGCAGCGCCGCTTTCATTTCCGCCAGCAATTCCAAGTGCTCTGCTTCCCATTGGGTACTGTTTCCCCAAGTTGTCGTAATGAATAGCTAACTACCCAAGATGCTTTTCATCTTTGATCATAGGGATGAAGAAAAGGGGAATTGCCAAATGCCAGCTCAACTTCTGCTGGTGGTGTGGTTTGGTTACAGGTGTTGCTGAAAGCTTTGCCACTGAGTACTTGGCCCGGTTTCTTTTCCGTTCTGGAGGGCTGTCACACCCTGCACTGCCCTTGGCATGAGCGCCAGCCCATTGGCACAGACGTAAAGGCAATGCAATTATGGGGCAGTTCTTCCCAGGCTTTCTTTTGTTGTTTCTTGGTGGAAAGCCTAAAAAGGAGAGCCTGTGTCTGAGTGCCCATGAGAGCCACATGTTCCTCCCACATCCGAGGAGGAGAAAAAGAGGAGACAGAAAAATGCAGAAATCTTTCATCATCCCTGCCTTTGTTCTGAAGGCAATTTTGTGCTTCTTAAGTGGGGTGTGCAAGTGCTGCGTGCGCCGTACCCTGCTGCTGTACCTTTCCTGGAGAGATACCTAGTAGGGCGGGCTTTTGATAACAGAGTTTAAGGGTTTCAGTGTGTGAAGCTGATACTGCTCCAGGTGTGGCATTTGCAGGGGAGGTTTTGGATACCTGTTCCAGGGAATGTTTCTGGCCTTACTAGTCTGTACCTGCATGCTCGTACATTCCCCTCACATTTTTTTTTTTTTTTTCACTTAGGTGAGCTTGATAGTAACTCGTGCTTTGCCTTCGGTGAGATGACTTTGCTCTTTGCTGGCTGTTTTGATGTAACAGTGGAAATGAAACTTGTGTGCCTTAGATGTCTTCCAGATATCTCATCTTGGCTGTAGATGAACAAATTAAGGAAAGAGATTTGGGTTCAGTTACAGGCACTTGTTCCAATCCTTAACCTTTCTGAGACTGTAACATTTTCCAGGGGAATGGTCGAAAGACTCTCTCTTCAGATGTCTGAAAATTACATTGGATAAGGCAGTAGCAAGTATCCTGCAGGGAGTATTTCTGCACTAGAAAGTGGTCTAGATGGCTTAGATTCAGAGATGGAAAAAGATCCATTACGGTACAGAGCAACAATAATTTTGCAGCTGAGGTGCTAAAAACCACATGTGCTTGTATTTCTCTTTTGAGCCTTTGAAGCAGCAGCTTGCCATTGCCTGAGTTCCTCTTAAATTTGTGATGCACCCATTTCCTTATTATCACTTTTATAGACAAGGGATCCAGCAACACATTACTACTTAAGTGTCCTGCCATTATGAATGCATTTGCTGTTCATTGTAATAGCGCTAATCATGATGAATTCATTTGGCATTCAAGCAGTTGTCAGGAGCACTTTGGATTATTTTTTTTTCTAATTTAAATCAGTAAATGGACACTTAAAAACATTATCCATATGCCTGTTGCTCTTCCAAGGGAGCAAGGGAAAAACATGCCTGTAGGTTCAGGCTTGCATAATCCCCTGTGCAGTGGGAAAGCTTCCTCCTGGCCAGAAATTAGCAACCAGCCCTCCTGGATTGATTGACTGTTCCTTGTGACAGCATGGACCTTAATCAATTTGTTGCATACACAACAGGCACATCTGTTCATGCCGTAGGCGTTCCACTGTCATTTAGTGGCTGGCTCAATTTAATGGATCGCTTACTGTATCGGATACCTGCTTTGAGGGTGGTTTTGAGCTGGGGAAGGGAAGGAGCTCTCTGTCTTTATCAGAGGAACCATCCCCTTTCTTTTTTTGCAGAGTGCTTTGGGTGCTTCCCCTCACATAAGCACACTTGAGCTGCGAACGGTTGGTGCTGCTGTGATAAGCCTGTTGTCGGTGGATAAACACTGTAGTTCAGCGATGCAGAATCTCTGCTCAGTGAACCAGGAGAGAGAAATAATTTGGTGGCAGATGTTTGGAATTCAAACCGCACTGAACTTCCAAGTGCTGATGTGAATTGTAGAGTGTGTGGGGAGGGTACAGAAGGGGACAAGCGCAGGGGGACCAGAGGGCTTGCACAGAGTGAAGAGTGCCAAAGGGAGGCATTTAGATGTCTCCACAGCTCTCCTTGACCCAAGCTTTTCTGGGTCTGTCACACTGCTGAACAAAAACATGCAAGTGTTTAAATGCTGTGCACTCACGTTGTTTTTTGATGCTCTCGAAGTCTTTTGAAGACCTGAGTGCTCCCAGTGGCTCTGGAAACCCACCAGAACTATTTTGTGTACCACTGAGCCTGTAAGGTACTCAAGTCTCCTAGCTCTGTTGTCAGTCAGCTGAGAAAACTGTGGCACTGAGGAACTATGTGATCGGCTGAGGGCTGAGGGTCATCGATGAGGTAAGCTACAGGAAGGACTGGAATGTGGAAGCCCCAATTCCCAGATTTCTTACCCCTTTTCAGTCTGCTCTGTTCTTTCCCCACATCTCTGTAGGTAAGTCTGAAGGCAGGAGTCCTTGGTGCCGTTTTACTGTATCAGATCCAGCGGGCCCCAAAATATCTGTGACTTCGCACCATGGCTGTACAGTTCAGGTCAGTGTCCTGAGCACTGAGTGATCAAACCAAACATTCAGGTCTCAAACCTCAGGTGGGTTTCATTTTCAGAGGCTGGAAGAGGGAAAGACTGAAAGGCTGGAAAAACAAAGAACGGGAGACCCGGTTTGAACCAGAGCAGCAAAATTGGGGAATGCGGAGTTGAGAGCCATAGGCTTTTTTGATAATACAGTCACATCTCATAATGAATAAACCGATGTGTTTCACTTGACCACTCCCTCTAATAAGGAATCACCCCTACTGGATTCTATCATTTTCAAAGTAATGAAATTTCTGCATCACCTTGAAATAGATAATTTGACCCCTGTGTTTATATGCATGTACATGAGAGCAACTTCTAGGGGGCACCCAGTAGGTCCATTGCTGCTTACATTTTCGCTGCAGCAGAAAGGCTTCTCCTCAGGTTTATTGATTCAGACAGCTAGCTGGGAATCAGTTTTGAAACGACTGTTCTGCCCCAGCCACAGACAACATTCTTTTTCCATACCGAGGAGGCTGCCGTGTGGTTTAGGCATAATCGCTTCAGATACTAAACTGCGAAGAGGAATCCTTAATGTGAAAGGGGAGTGTGCAGATGGGGAGTGAAAGTAAAATAGCTGTTGTGCCTCAGATATAGATTCAGTTGATTTTGAAATAGTTTTGAAATATTCCCTTATGGATAAGCTCTTAGGGGTATTACTACCCTTTACTGCTTTTTTTTTTAGGTGGAAATTTATAATGTTAATATCTGCTGCTTTATCTCTACACTGGAAGAGGTTGGGGGGTCAATAAACTGCCCAGCTGCTATGGCCACTTGTTTCTGTAGTTTTAACATATTAAGCCAAATTGATTCCTGGTGCAAAGACTTCCATGTACTTTATTTCATAGCTGAATCTGAGAGTTGTGGTTTTGGGGCACTTTTCTCTTTGGTTTAGCAGAAGTAGGGAACAGTTTTAGTCTGGTCCTCTTGGCATGACCTCCCCTCTTCCATCCCCCCTAGTGTTGTGTAAAGTGGGAGAGCTGTGGAGCTTGATCATACAAGCTGCTGTAGCTTTCAGTCCTGGCTCATTTTTGCACCATTCCTAAAAAATGCCAAATATTTCCAGCACTGAAGGCCTAGCGTCCTTCGAATCTCATGTTTCAGTAGTTACTTCAGATGAAGTTCAGGTAAATTGCACCTTCAGATGGAGATTGTATAAACCTTGGTGATTTTTTTTCATGAATAGTTTTTATGGGTTTTTTTGGAAGTGCCCAAGAATCAACTCCAAATTAAATTTAGGAGCAGAGGCATGCAGTGCAAATGTGTGACGGTAGAATGGGAAGCAGTTTGCTGTGAAAGGATACTTCTGAATTTTCCACAGGCAGCGTGTAGCAGCGGTGGCACACCGAACCTTGGGAGATTACTGAATAAGAGTAATCTTACCCTGAAGAACGCTGTCCTCTCCAGGCCTGGAGAAACCTTTTTGCTTCAGAGGAAGGTCACCTGCTTTGTCTCCGTGCTAGGACTGTGCTGAGCAATTAAGGCATGTTATAAAGGAAGGGATTTTGTGCTATGTGGGAACACAGAAAGGTTTTGAGGCATTTGTATGCTCAGTTCCCATTAAAAATGGAGGGGAATGGGCATCTGCATTGCCCAGGCAGCTTCCAAAACAGCAGTTTTATTGATAGTATTAATTCTAATTCATTAGTATTAATTACAGAAGTGCTTCCAGAAATGAGCCAGAGGTTTAAAAGGAGAGTTGTCCCTGTCTGTAAACCCTTGGTTAGCTGTGTTTGTGCAAGAGTCCGCTTGACCGCAGTGGGAATTTTGGTTTGCTTTCTTTGGGTTTTTGAGAAAAAGTTAGGATTTGGCCAGTATAACTATAGCTTCTTGCCAGAGTTTCGCTGTCAGCTGCTTTTTCCAACTGTGTTGGAGTGCATGTGCCTTTTGAGCAGCATAGCTGGTGCGTGCAAGCGGCCGTGTTAACCAGCTGTCTCCCGGAGCACTGGCGAGCGGTACTTCGGGGGACACAGGAGCAGCAGGATCAGGCCTGGGCTAACTTGCTGCTTCTCTGCTTTGTGCCTGCAAATGTGCCAGTACTTCATGCTGGATTTGCCATTTGTAGTTGTGGTAGACTTGTTCTTTTCGGTTGATCTGCAGGCATGCGCTACTGATTCTGTCCTGGTTACTGTCGCATATAACTGCAGCTCAGGTTTGATCGATAATTATTAAAAATGAAGATGTAAATAGCTAGCTATTTTAATCAGATACCTTTTTCCATTCTGGCATCTAGTGGCTCTGGGGTAGGTAATTTGTTGTCTGGTCCAGAAATGGAAAATTTTTGCGGTGCTGCTTTTTTACTTATGGTCCCAGATGGAAAGCACTCAAGTCCTGAAATTCCTCCAGACGCCTCTGTGGCACATTTTCCCTACTCTTCTGAGGGCGTAGGAAGGAGGGAACTTTATAGCCTGCATATAGGTATAAATGCTACCCACTTTCCTCATTTCTTAAGTAGATTTCTTGGATACTTAATGGTGGAAAAAAGTACTGTTCAATTTTTCTGCCCCACTTACTAATGATGTGAGTTGTCAGAAGGGACATTTGCTGTCGCAAAATAATTTCCACTGAGTTCACTGCTCCAGAGGAGCCTGAAGAAGAGCAGGCTGAGCGCCGGGGGCACCACAGGCTGTGAGACAGTTAGAAGACTCACCTTGGAGCCGTTGCCCATTAGCAGCAATGGAGAGCTGCCGGAGCTCAGGTTTGCATGGGAGCACGCAGTAGACAGCGGCCGTAGGCTTTGGCCCAAGCTCCCTGGCTAAATGGAGTCCTGGTAGACGACAAGCTGACCATGAGCCAGCAATGTGCCCTTGTTGCCAAGAAGGCCAATGGTATCCTGGGGTGTATTAAGAGGAGTGTGGCCAGCAGGTCGAGGGAGGTTCTCCTCCCCCTCTACTCTGCCCTGGTGAGACCCCACCTGGAGTACTGTGTCCAGTTCTGGGCTCCCCAGTTCAAGAAAGATGAGGAACTCCTAGAAAGAGTCCAGAGGAGGGCAACTAGGATGATAAAGGGACTGGAGCACCTCCCCTACGAGGAAAGGCTGAGAGAGTTGGGCTTGTTCAGCCTGAAGAAGAGAAGACTGAGAGGGGACCTTATCAACACATACAAATATCTTAAGGGCAGAAGTCACGAGGATGGAAGCAGTCTGTTTGCAGTGGTGTCCAGCGACAGGACTAGGGGCAATGGGTACAAACTGAAACATAAGAAGTTTCAGTTGAATATGAGGAAAAACTTCTTTACTCTAAGGGTGACAGAGCACTGGAACAGGCTGCCCAGGGAGGTTGTGGAGTCTCCTTCTCTGGAGATATTCAAGACCTGCCTGGATGAAGTCCTGTGTAGAATGCTCTAGGAGAGCCTGCTTTAGCAGGGGGGTTGGACTAGATGATCTCCCGAGGTCCCTTCCAACCCTTGTGATTCTGTGATTCAAGCCTGACTGCTCCAGTGCAACGCAGCATCAGAAGCCCTCTGAGGACAGGGAATATCTCTTTGCCCATTCTGTCCAGTGTATCTGGAAGGCAAATTGCTAATAACTCATGGTAATGGGTGTAAGGTCCCAAACATTTAAGCAGAGCTAATGAGCAAGCAATAACTGTAACCTTTTGTCTTCTGTTTTTCCCATCTCTTCCAATGTGTATTTAGTAGTAAAAAATGTTCCTGGGCCTTGTCATCTTTTGTTGTTGTTCATTTTGTGTGATCCTTGG
>NW_009269999.1:498721-548242 GCF_000687185.1 Egretta garzetta
AATGTGAGCCAACATACTACTTGGTAGGCAATCATGGAGCTCGCCTTTGGCCACTGAGAGAAAGTCAAGAGTTAATTATGGATACAATCAACTGTTCAACTTCCAAGACGGAAATAATATCAGAATGTGATTATTGAGGAGTGAAGCAACACAAATGGGTTTTGTTCTGGGAGTTTTGCCTGTCCTTCTCAATCTTTGGGGCAATTAAGTTGAAAAAGTCGTATTCGGGATAGATGTTTAAACTATGGTGAATATGATCGTTGGAGAATCTCAGCCTTAACAGTTCTCTTATCCCAGAGGGTGATTCCCACTTTTGACATTAAAAAGTTCTAAAAAGAAGAAACAGAATTTTTAGGCCCCAGGTCTAAATTAATGGGGTAGCTTAAATAAGCAGAAAAGTTTAAAACTAAGGAGGAGCTATCACATGGGTCCCTAGAGAGAAAGCAGGAACTGTCAAAAACCAGCTTGAGCTAGACTGAAAGCAAAGGGAAGTGAAGTAGATAGAAAAAAGATCTTGCAATCAATTACAAAGTAAGGAAACAGTGAGGGGATGGGGGGAGATGCACTATGCAATAAGGACGGGTTACAATTGAATGTAATGTAGGTGAAGCTCCAAAACTAAGAAACTGCTTTGCCTTTCTGTTCAGGAAAGATGATTCGGTTGGCCCTTACCAAGCCAATACCTTCCCACCCTCGCTCAGTACCTGGGAACAAAGGGAAGGTGACTAATAGCTTTGAGGTATGAAGGAGAGGCAACTTCATTGAAGGCAGATGCAAAACTCTGAGAGTTTAGTGGGCATGCCTGAGGGGGTGGTTATATCTTTCCTAGAATTCTGCTACAATTTGTACATTGAATCCTAGTGTGGAAATAAGGATTTTTTTTATTTTTTTTTTTTTAATAAATCCATGAAGTCTGAGTTTGCACCATTTCACTAAAGAATAGGAAATCTCAGGGACAGGCAGACGTGCTAATCTAACCTCAGTACTTATGCGGGACTACAGATTAATTTGGGAAGCGGAGAATGAGCAAGAATAAATGTGAGTAGGAAAAAAATGCAACATAGGGTTTTCAGAGATTGTGCCAAATGTACATGATACCTTTAAGTAATGAAATACCTGATCTCCTTGGCAAAGAAATGCAAGAAACAGAAATTATTTGATGCCATGATTCACAGGGATTTAGCTAACTGGAGAAGACGGGGATTAGAAAGTAGTACAAGCATTTGAGTAATGGGGAGATGGCAGGAAGTGGTACTGTAGAGGGAAGAAAGGTTGGAGGGAGGTTATTGAGACTTTATCAAGGAGCAGTCTTGGCAGCAATCTTGCTTAATATTTTTATCAGTGACTATGGCTCAGAAAGTGGAAAGAGTTAATGAAATAGCTTTCTGTTACTGTCACAAAGTTGTAAGACACATCAGTAAAAGGAAGATCAAGATATTGTGCAAGAACAATTGGATGACCTTGAAGATTAAGCAGTAGAAATGTTATAGAATGGAATGGTACCAAGTACAACGTTATTCACCTTGATTTTTTTTTTTTACTATTTATTATATTAAACATAATTCACTTTGGTGTAAATTGGTCTCATATTTTAGGATTGAGGTAGAGAAAGTCCACATAAGACTTGCTGCATTTGCTTTGTCTACAAATTCAGTTATTTTACTGCAGAAAAAGGATTGGTTAATCTTGTGCATTAAGTTTTTTTTGAAAACCTGTACTGTATTTTGCAGCATGAGGTACCAATGTGATGCAGGTAGGGAAAAGGCGAATGCAATCCCATCTGTAGAATTGATAGAGAGGGGCATTAAAGGTGGTGTGTATTTGGAGTCAAGAGGGAAGTTCTGGTCACTCGTATTCAAGAAGGATGAGAGTTTGCTTTAATGAAAAGGCGATACGAAGGGAGAAGGTTTGTGTTGCATAGTAAAATGACAGCAAAGAGGCAATATGATTGCAGTCTGTAAAACCAACAGGGGTTTGCCCTGTGTGTCGGAAGGAATAATTTAAGCTAGCAGACAGTCTCAGCACAAGAACAGCAGGGCATAGACTGGTGACGAATACATTTAGGCTAGAAATTGGAAGAAACTTTTTAACTGTACAAAAAGTGAGGCTCTGAAGCAGACTTTTACTTGCAGAATTTGGAACAGCACAGTTTTGTTCCTGTGAAAAAAACTGAGGCAAAAGTATGACTAGTTTGCGATGGAGCCTAGTCTGGACAGGATGCATTTACCTGTGGTAGAAAGAAACAGGGCTTGGGTGGTTCAGGGGGGTCTTTGCAACCTGGGTGCTGTATTTTTTATCCTGGGATGAGTGAAGCATGAATGAAATTGCCCTGTGTCCCTGGAGACCTCAGGTTTACATATATAAAGTAGGAATAACTCCACATTTGTGCTAGAGAGTGTGATTTGACCGTACTTGGTGCTGCTCTGAGAGTACGAGGGGAGAGGAAGCCATTTGGCTGGGGAGATGTTCAGTGAGGCAGGTGAGGGGAGTGTGCCAGCAGGTAGGAATCTCTCTGGCAGCAATGAAATGACAGGATTTCCAGCAGTCTTTTTAATGAGAGCATCCTTTGAGGTGTCGTGGAAGCACATGTATGCATTATAAATTGCAACTCGGTTCTCAGTTCAGAGAAATGGACCTGTGATGAGCCAGTGAATCATGGTGCACGATGTGTTTCTGGGGAGGGATGGCAAGGTGTGCTAGAGGGGTTCACCTCACTCTCTTCATTATGTGGATTTTTATTTTCCTTGCTCCTTTTTCTGTAGTTTTCTGTCTAGTTTTCAGATCACAGAATGAAATTTTGCAGCTCCCTGTTCGTTAATGGGTATACTTATAATTGCTATAATATGATTGTGGGTGTTCTGTTTTATAAAAAGGAGGCACCTGAGCATGACCAAGGGCGGCCGGAGTACTTTTCTGATCTGAGGAAGTCAGGTGATTTTTCCTGGGAAGAAGACCAAATATTTATGATATAGCAAAAAAAATGATTTTCCAGGCAAAGCACTTTAAAAAAAAAAATCCCATTTATTCATTAACAAATTTGAGATAAAAATGAACAACCTATAGAATAATGATCACAAGTGATGCCTCTGTTGCTGTTTTTGAGCAAAACCTTGCTCAAACCTTTGTCTACCACAAAGTGATTTCTAACCCTCTGCAGGCACAGCATTCTCTCCTATACTGTCACTTCCACCACTTTGAGGAATCAAGTAGGTTGACATTTGATTCAGAAGCACAGTCCGGTCATGTCTGTGTGCTGGAAATGTAGCAGGGTCCTGAATATTACAGAAACAACAGTATCAAACAGTCAGTTGATTGAGTGCCTGCATCTTTCCCTTAAACTGTAGAAATGGACAAAGACACCGTCTTTGTGTAATAATTCATTTTTCTGCCAGCCCTGGCGCCCCTGATCAGAGGCATCATTCCAAGACGCTGAGTGCAACGTTTGGAACAGCACATTCTTGTTCTTGTGAAAAATCAAGCTTGAATGGCACAGAATAGGGCTGTCTTTCATGAAGCGATGAAATGACTGCTTGTCAGCTTCTTCTCACAGGTCACTTCTGTCAGGCAGCGGGAGTGAATTCGAACCAGCTTGACCTGGACGGGGAGGTGCTGCGAGGGAGGAAGCACCATGGGGGGAATGCGTGGGGCGGTGGTGCAGCTGGGGCCCTTGTGGGCATCCAGGACATTCGCCACCCTGCCCGTCTCCTTGCTTCTCCTTAAATGCTTCTAGTGCAGGCGGTTGTGACCGTTCCAGTCTTTCCTCTTTACTTCTGGATTTTTATGTACATCCGTGGCACAGGCTAAAGGCTTTCGTGGTTGTGCTGGAAGCTGGCTTGGTTTAAGGAAGCCACCCTTACAAGAACATTCTGCTGTTGTGAGTGGCACAAAAGATGTTTCATATCATTAAATATAGTGGTTGTCCTTGTCCTACTGCAGCTCCAATGCAAATGGCTAAAAACACTCTTGCACAGATTGCATAGCGGGGAATGACGGCTTTTACTGGCTCTGAAATCATGTTTCTTGGGAGGCACTGTGACAATATGGAAAGAATACCGGTAGTATAGATATGTTATTTTGTATGGCTTGCATTACAATGCATGTAGTGGTTCACAAAACACAAATAGGAAAGAGGCAAGCGGTCTGACTTTTCTAATGATATTTTATAAGTACTTTGAAAAGATGGTAGCCAATCTCCATACAAAAGGCTTTAGCACACATATTTTTGCCTGGAACCTCTATTTAACTTGCAGAAACAATTTTAAAAAAAGGTTCAGTAATAAAAACAGAAATGTGGGCTTTTAATTACTTTTGTCCCTTCTGGTTCCCTTGAAAAATGAACACCAGCAGCGCCAGTCCAGGGAGTCTATTCCAGCATACTTTCATATTCCCCTGTAATGTATCTTACAAAAGCTTCTATTGGCTCCTTAGCAAGCCCACCTGAGGCTTCATTCTGTGCACAGAGCAGTTAACATGATGTCCCTGCTGTCAGTTTTTGGACACTTCATCATGTAATGATGCTCTGTGGCGCTGTTGGGGAGTCAAGATTCCCAGTCCTGTGACGTCGAGAGGTTTTTTATAAGCCTGGTCCTGTGTTCCCTGGGGAAAAGAATCACTTTCTCCTGATTTCTCCTGGTCCAGCCTCAGTTTAAGGCTTTGTAATGCTTAGGAGACAGTGTCTTCTTCATATTATTAAACTATTATTAATGAGGTATGCTATTGATGCTTTGCCCATTGAAATTGGAGTTGGTTTCCATAGCTTGGATCACAGCGCACAGGAGAGTCCAAAGTTGTGCTGGCTGCCTCATGCTGGGGTAGGTTCTGGTTCTTTCAGTGTCCTTATTGACAGCTCTTGGGCAGTGACACGTCCATGGCCTTTTGTTGCAGACCAGGGTCTGGGTTCTTAGGTCCTGGCTCTTAAGATTGCTCGTTGTGACATTGGATGATCCAGCAGTGCTGGAAGTGTACTGAAGCTATGGAAGTTAGAGCTGACTTCACAGGTTAATAAAAACAAACATCCAGCTTGCTGATTTCTGGCCGTGTATTAATCAAACTGTAGAGCACAGCTTTCCCACCCGAGCCTTGCTTTGGAAGGTTGTAGGTTCAGTACGCTGGCTGTTATGCTCAAGTTGCATTAAAAGCAGAAAAACAGGATACAAATTGCTTCCTGTGGATGTCTGTGGGTTTTTCCCTGTAAGTAGTTTGAATTTCATTTCTCAGTAGCATTTTTGTTCTTTATCCAAGCAAAATTATTTTGTCTTATTTAGTCTATTGCCATGTGCCTCCTATTTCATAGAATCACAGAATCATTTGGCTGGAAAAGACCTTTAAGATCATGGAGTCCAACTGTACCTGTCCACTACAAAGCCATGTCCCTAAGCACCTTGTCTACCCACCTTTTAAATACCTCCAGGGATGGGGACTCGACCACTTCCCTGGGCAGCCTGTTCCAGTGCCTGATAACCCCTTCAGTGAAGAAATTTTTCCAAATATCTAAAACTCCCCTGGTACAACTTGAGGCCATTTGCTCTCATCCTATTGCTTGTTACTTGGGAGAAGAGACCAACACCCACCTGGCTCCTCCCTCCTTTCAGGTGGTTGTAGAGAGTGATAAGGTCTCCCCTCAGCCTCCTCTTCTCCAGACTAAACAACCCCACTTCCCTCAGCAGCTCCTCATAAGACTTGTGCTCCAGACCGTCACCAGCTTCATCACCCTTCTCTGGACATGCTCCAGCACCTCCGTGTCCTTGTAGTGAGGGGCCCAAAACTGAACACAGTATTCGAGGTGCGGCTTCACCAAGGCCAAGTACAGGGGAAGGATGACTTCCCTGCTCCTGCTGGCCACACTATTTCTGATACAAGCCAGGATGCCGTTGGCCCTTTTGGCCACCTGGGCACACTGCTGGCTCATATTCAGCCATCTGTCAACCAGCACCCCCAGACTCCTCTCTGCCAAGCAGCTTGCCAGCCACTTATTCCCAAGCCTGTAGCGTTGCTTGGGGTTGTTGTGACTGAGGTGCAGGACCCAGCACTTGGCCTTGTTGACCCTCATACAATTGGCTGCAGCCCATCAATCCAGCCTGTCCAGATCCCTCTGTAGAACCTTCCTACCCTCAAGCAGATCAACACTTCCATCCGTCTTAGTGTCATCTGAAAACTTGCTGAGGGTGTACTCAATCCCCTCACCCAGGTCATTGATAAAGTTGTTAAACAGAACTGGCCCCAGTACTGAGCCCTGGGGAACACCACTTGTGACCAGCCACCAACTGGATTTAGCTCTGTTGACAACTCTCTGGGCTCAGCCATCCAGCCAGTTTTTTGCCCAGCAAAGAGTATGCCTGTCCAGGCCATGGACAGCCAGTTTCTCCAGGAGAATGCTGTGGGAGACTGTGTCAAAGACTTTACTGAAATCCAGGTACGCTACATCCACAGCCTTTCCCCTCATCCAGTAGGTGGGTTACCTGGTCCTAGAAGGAGATCAGGTTGGTCAAGCAGGACCTGCCTTTCATGAACCCAGGCTGGCTGGGCCTGATCCCCTGATTGTCCTGGACGTGCTGTGTGATGGCGCTCAGTATGATCTGCTCCATGACCTTCCCCAGCACTGAGGTCAGACTGACAGGCCTGTAGTTCCCCTGATCCTCCCACTGGCCCTTGTAAATGAATTCTTATTTCTGCTGCTTGCTGTGATGAAGCACCACTTGGATATGTTCTCAATACCGACTCCACTGGGAGGAGACCAGAAATCTTGTTAAAGAATTGCAAAGACTCTGTGAGGCTGAAATGTCTCCTGTAAATCCTATTAGTGTCCATATATAATTTACTCTTCATGTTTCTCTTTTGGACCTGTCAAATATCTTTGATGGTATCCTCCTTTCTTTAAAAACTTAAACATGAACCTATATAGCTACTTATTTTTAGAACAGTGAAACCATTTGCTCTTTCATGAATTTATAAAATGTTTTTAATTATAAATCAAATTATGAGTAATTTCTTTTCCTTAGCAATCCAAGAGAAGTATCAGTCAATTGACCTTCTGTGCTTGGTAAAACAGCATCCAAAGGAGAAACGGTATCCTCGGTTTAGATAGCACCACTGAGTGTACTTGCTGCTTGCATGTGTACTGAACCACCAGCCCTTCAGTCAAGGGCCTAATTGAATTTCAGAATTCATGCTGTCACAAAGGTGGCATCTCTATACTTTGCTTTTCTACCTAGAACTTCCCTCAAAGGCCACGTTTTATGTGGTAGCAGCAGTGATAGTTTCGGTAGAGAACAGCTGCTGCTCTTGAATGGTGCGTGGGCCAAATGTCAAACTGAGGTCTTAACAAATCTGGCTTCCTCTTTGTCCTTCTTCACTGGGCAGCTCCTCCTCCTCAGCAGCACACAAAAGAAAGAACAAACCCAGACACAAGTAAGCAATCAGTCCAATGCAAACAATGCAAGGGGTTAACCAGACCCTAAAGAAATGGGGCTTTATCGATCTTTGTGAACCTTAGGACCAGGAACGACAGGCTGGTTGCATAAAATGACATCAACTTAAAATGACAGATGAGGGTTCCCTCTGGGGGAGAACCTGTTAGCTATGACCTCTTCCTGTAATTTATATGAAAGAAGTCTCTGGCATCCTTCTGGTTGTCAATGAGGTGTGAATCTAGATAATAAGAAGAAAGCAGTTCTAGCACACACAGCATGAGGCAAAGGGTAGATGCTTTGCCTCAGAGGAAAAATTCCTCCTGGCCAAGTCGGAGGTGCGTTATTGGGGGAGTGCAAGCATGGTTGCTGAACCTGTGAAATGAATCATTTGGGGACTTTGCCCTTTTTCCTCCCCGCCTTTCTCATTGTCCAGTCCTAATTCATTTCATGGTATCTACATGCACATCATAGTCTCATCCCAAGACCTTGCTGTCCAGCTGTGGAGAGCCTCTAATGTTGTCTGCCTTTGTGAGGAGGTGGTAAGATTTTGTGTGTGCTCAAGTGAGCGCTGCCACATGCCACGTTTGTGCTGCGGCAGCTTGTAATGAGGTAGACCTTAGTCATCCACCTGTCTCTGATAGAGGCTCTTGCATATCTATTCTCCTCTTTTCCAAAAGAAACTGCAGGCAATTAAAATCATCCCAAGGTCTCCCTGGCTTCCTGCTTCTAATCTACATTCTCAAGAATGAGTCAAAACCGTGAGAGGAAATTGTGTTCGGTCCTACACTTTTTAAAGGCCTGGAGCGGAAGAGCAGGGAAGAAAAGAAATGAGATATATTTATAACCCAAAAACTCAGAGTGCATTCATCTGACAATTCAAGGTTTTACTTGAGCAGACACACTGATGTAAAGAATAGGTATGTGTGCATCCTGTCCCTTAATTCCTCTTTCCTTAATAAGAGGCTACAGTGCTGTAGCTGCTATTCCAAGTGACTTTAATATGTTTTTCCCTATTTTATCTTATTCTTTTGCTGCAGTGTTTTGTATGCAGTTGTTTTTGTGTTGAAGCATATATTTTTTGTAGTTCCTTTCTGGATTAAAAGAGGAAAAATGCAGTTAAATAAGTTGCTAGTTGAGACTAATGCAGCTAGGTTTGGTACACTTACCACCTCTGCTGTTGTCGCTGTGCAGGCTCTTACCTCTGAAGGCAAGTGAATGTCAGCAAAACCTGGCATACGACTGTCCACCACCTGAGGTTGTCCCTCTAAATGAAAAGAAGCTCTGGAAGTCAGGTTGCCTGTTACCATTTGCACTACCGAATATCCAATGACAACAGAAAAAGCTAAGGAGGGATGTTCAGCGACTGGGGCTTTGGACCAGGAGTCCCCTCTCTGGACTCCAGTTAATAATTGCAGCCTGTTTTAGCTGCAGAGGCTGAAACGCTGCTGCCTTAGCCTTCCTCCTGCCAGAGCTTCACGATAAAACAACTGCTGAATGGGCCACATTTCTGGTCCACAGCCCTCTGTCTCAACACAGATAGAAAGGAAACTGCACAAGCCAAAAATAAGATGCAGCAGCCGAGGAGCATATATATATATGTCCCTCTCGGCCATCCCTGCTCTGCCGGCAGCGAAGCCTCAGAGAATGTGAGATGGACAGCTGAAATTAGAAACCCCTTTAGCCAAAAGGCAACTCTGCCTTTGGCCACAAATGCTGTGAGACGGAAACGTCCCTTTTGTTTGTTCCCCTTTCAGGCTTCTCTGGGCTGTTCGCTAGGAGTCAGGTCTCTGAGTGAGGGACTTTGTGTATGGTGCTTTGATACAGCAGAGCCCTGATCTCCATAAGGGCCCTTCAGCACAACTGTTGAACCAGCTGTCCTATTTAAAAATACTTGCAGCAGGCTCTTGGGTGAAAAAATAGCATTTCTGTACTTTCATGTAAAGTGACCATTTGTTCCCAGGAAGAGTGCTCGTGTGTGTATTGTACATACTTACACAAAGTTGTGTAAGTGAGGCATGAAACCAAGATTGCATTTCATATGCCAAGTGAGAAGGAACTTAGAATAAAATTATTTGTGGGTTTTGGGTTGTTTTTTTTCCTGATACTGTGATTGGACACTAAAGTAAGAAGGAACACAGAAGAAATTCAGCTGGCTTCCTTGGTAACTCATGCCTGATGTTGTAATCAGGGAAGGTGACAGAACCTGAATTTTCCCAAGCAAGTGTGAAACCTCTGGCAAACGAGGAGGCAGATAATAGCAACAATTCTGGGAGCGTAAGAGAGTGATTTTATTATTGGCTTGTCCTTGAAGATACTTCTCCCAGCGACAGCCTGATGAGTGGCACATGTTTTATCATTCCCACTTTCCCACTTGTGTGCAAGGTGTAGGATGGCTTTGAGAGCCCCTTGAAGTGTGAAAATGCTGCTTGAACCTCTCCTCGCCTGCTTTCAGACATCCGTGTTTTTGCTGCCTCCAACAGGATCACACTGAAAATGTCCCAGATTATTTAATAGAAACGGGGAAATACTGAACCTCAGACTTCTCTCTTTCCTGCAGGGCCGTTGGTGCTGCTTGGTTTCACTGCAAGATAAATAATATATTCTCTTCTTTATATATTTCACCTCTTTTTTTTGGTGTTGTTTTTGTCTGTAGTCATGCTGTGCCCAACATCATGGTGTCCAAGCCGAAGCTAAGGAATTGTGTTCAGCAGTGCTACGTAAGTGTAAAGCTGAACCAGCACATGGGGCACATTTCTGTTAATCCTTATGTCTCTAGTCAAAGGTTTTTATCTGAATGGGTGAGTGGCAGAGAAGAGGTGATCTTTTACTGGACTGCCACATGGAAAGCAAAAGTTTGTACTGTTGGAAGAAATTGCTCAAGCTTCTTCCTTGCTGCTATGCACACATCTGTCTGAGAAAGGGCAGTGTGTCTGACAGAAGTGAAAAGATTAATCCTGGGTGAGATTTAGCGCAAAGCAGTTGGGTAGATTTATTAGGCGTAGTCTCCAATGTGAAACTGTCACGTGAGCTTTGGAAGTGCGTGGCTGGCACACGAGATTTTGGTGCTATGTCCATTACTTCTGCTTCGGGGCTGCCTGTCAATTAAGACTGCACACAAGCTGACTGAAACGAGCCTTGCCACTAAACAAACGGGGGGATTTCCACCCCAGCTGCCTTGGAGGTGATGGCCTCGGAGATGCTCTTCCCAGACTCAAGCTCTTAAGACAAAGGCTTCATTCACAACTGACCAAGCTGGCCTCCTTTCTCCCCAGCTGCCTTCGCCCCAGCAGCGCTGCCCTATTCTTTTCTTCCCCCCCGCTCCTGCCGTGGGGAAGTTCCCTGCAGCTCCCTTGCTGCATCCTCTGCCCTCAGCCCCTTTTTGTACAATGCATAAAATGTGGGTTGAGTGTTTGTGTGTGTTTTCCTGCTCCCCGCCCCCCCTTGCCTCTCAGATGATGGATGGGCTGCAAAACAGGCACTGTGGAAGATAAATACACTGGGGAAATTTCAGCATGTGCCGCAAAGTGGAGAGGACTTGCTGAGATTCCCTGGCAGAGCAGTGAGCTGCCCAGGACCTGCCTTGAGCTTTCCCTCATGACTGCCTGGGACCCCCCTGTCAGACTCACGTGCTGTCCTGGCGCTCGCTATCCCTGCAGTCATTGCATGTGTGAAGCACCTGGGCGCCCTGTTCGCAGCACTGCCACCACTGTTAAAAGATATGTCTGACAATAAAAACCTCCATATTAAAGGAGCAGGAAAGGCATTGAAATGGTAGCATTGTTATAAAGCAGAGGCTCCCACATCTATCCAGATGGTAACTAAAATGCAGGAGGTTTCTGGAAGCAGCTCTGTTTTCTGAACATGAATTTGCTTCATGTTGAATGTACTTTCTACAGCAGTAGTGACTGTAACTGATGAATGGAGAAGAAATTAGTGCCCTTTCTGTGCACACATTTAACAGATATGCAATGGCATTGAACACAACAGGCAGGTTTTTGCAGCAGAAGCATGCTATACAGAGATACTGGTCTCAATGTACGTGCGTGCAATCAATATCTTCTGTGTACCATATGACTGTCCCTTACCCAGAATGTAGTGTGGCGTAGCCCCACGTGTTCACCCACAGTGCACTAAGACATCTCTTGGACCCTGAGTTTTTCTGAGCTCTGTAGCTTACCGAGGAGGGGGGGAACTGCTCACCAGGATGGCAGAGCCTGAGCTGTGCCGCTGACATGGTTTGTGGCCTTAGGAGGTTGGTTCATCTCCTGCCACTTTGGTCCCTTTGGCTGCAAAGTGGACATGAGGGTGCTTACCCTGTCTGTAGTGCTGTGGTGGAGCTTTGCTAATGTGCTTGTAAATCTGCTGAAAGGCCCAGCAAAACTGCAAAGGCAGAGCTGTCTGGCTTCCATGCCCAATGTCCCTGTGTCCCCAGACACCCTGGGGACAGAGCTGACAGGGCAAGTTGTAGAAACCTGGAGGGCAGCATAGCTGGCTGTCTCAGTATCTCACCTGTTTGTACAGGTTTGAACAGGCTTTCCCAGCAAGACCAGTGTGCTAAGAGAAACTGCTTTGAAGGGTTTCATTGTTGCGCAGGGATCTAGCTTGTTTGCCCCATAGCTTGCATGTTTGGAAGGGGCTAGAAGATGGACAACATAAAGTCTGTTTTGCAGAACTTGTGACTTTTACCGTCAAAGTCCTTGGTGGATTATTAGGTCCATAGCCATTATACCAGCACTCTGGTTGACCTTCGTCAGCTCTTGGTAGCTGCCCCAGGAGAGACTACAGAGTGAAAGGTCCTTGACACCTGATCCAGATCTCACCAACAGGACTTTCTGCAGGGTGGGAGATGGTACCTGTTTTGAGGCTTAATGGGGCATCAGCCTCTGGGGCTGCGTCAGCAGCATGTTTCCATGACTCTGAAATCAGGCATCAAAAGAAGCAAATGAATTTTTCGTCGCAAATTAGAAACTGGGTACAATTTGCAACTAGACTCGTAGCATGAAAGGTATGGGCCAGCTCTCTCTCCAGTTGTTAATTAGGACTCTGTGCTCACCGGCACCTTTCTTGCTTCTGTTAGTTTCCATTTTCCTTCCCCTGCCTGTCTGTCTTAGGCATGTAGGGGTGCAGGTGTCTGCAGCCGAACAGGAGCCAGGCTGGTGTGTGGGTTCACGCAGGCTGCTGAAGCCAGGACGCGCGCTCCGGGAGGTTCCTGTTGATGCACGGGATGTCTGTGTGTCCTTCTTTTTACTGCTGAATTTTTCCTAGCAGTAATGCAGTATTCTTTATTATCAGCCCATTACCCACTTGTGTTGCTAGTCCTGCTTGTTTATGAAAGCAGATTTCTCTGTCTAATCTCCTCCTTACTGTCAAGGCCCAGTTGTTCTTTATTTCAGTGTACAATGTGTTACTGACTACAGCCATCCAGTAGTCCCTGTTCAACGCCCCAGTCTTAAGGATGTTTTCATGAAAGGGGGGAGAGAAAGAGGAAACCAAATTCTCATTTTACCTGTCTCTTGGAGAAATTACTGGACAGCCGAGGCTATGTCTTTGAAAGCGAAGGGGATGCTCAGGTTATGAAATTCTCAAACATTAGCTTAGCATGGCTGAGCCAGGGCATAGGGAGATATGTGAACCCATTAATCATTGCGGGGCAGCTGCCAGCTCCCTGACTTTAATTGGGACCTTCTAATATTTACACTGTTTGGTGGGGGTTTTGGTATTGCTGATAAAGGATTTCATTCCTCTCTCATGAGGCCGCACAGAGACAGCAGAGGTGTGAGCTTAATTCAAGGTTGCTGAACGACTTGCAGCTACTGGGGGAAATTATGTTACTCAGCATTGTTTTCCTTCTGAAATTGCTGTCTTGGCAGCATCTCAAGGAGTTTTGCATATTTGTCTCTTTAAATTTCCTGTTCCTCAGACCGCTCTATCTTCACAGTTTCCAGTCATTGCATTTTTATTAAAGACCTCCATGGAAGTAAACAGTCTCGAAGGGCACATCCTTCCAATATCCCTGGCTTGAGAGGAGGAAGCGGGAGTGGAAGCGTTTCTTAATAAAGGGAGAAGGGGGAGATTGGAAAGTATGCTATTGCCAGTGTAATAGGTTGAAAAATCATTAATCTGAACTCAGATTATTATGCTTAAAAGAGCTCCTTTCACTCACCATGATGTTTCTGTCTAGGGACACGCTTCAGTGCTCACTTGCAAACAAGCCACACACAGAACTGCAAATTTTCACGCCCCCATTTGCGTCTTTTACCCCTTCCCAGTTGTCACTCACTGCCTTCTTCCCCGCAGGAAAAAGCAGGTATGTTTGTAGGGGGAGAAGGAGCAAAACAGGCTCATCCCCTAGTCCTTGGAAGGTGACACTAGCCTACTTAAGCTCTACCTTCCCGTGGGGTGGCAGGTGAACTGGATTTTCCAGAGGGAGCTGTCTTTCACCTTCACCCATCTGCATAACTGCAAATATAATGAAAGAAATTTTCTGGAAACTGCCTTCTCCTTTTGCATTTAAAGTGTTGCAAACTCTATTACCAAGCATATGCAAGACAGCGGAGCTGAATCTGGGTGTTTATGCCAATGTATCTGCTTTGATTTATGTGGCATTGATCATCTCTTTATAATAGAGTTAATGTGAGGGTAATCTACCCCCCTCAACACAGCTCGAGGCTGCATTGCTTTTGCATCCGGCTACTTTATCAGTTCAATGTGCAGCCCCTTGTCTACACTGAATATCCTTTGTAGGTCAGCTGCCATGCAGGGAGCCTACATGTGTGCAGTGCTTAATTGGTCTCTCAGCTCTTTCCCAGTCTCTACTTTGTTTTGCTTACAGAGCTCATCCTTTCCCTCCCATTTTTCCTTCCCAGGAGAAAGGCAAAATGATGATGACGATCCATCCTCTGCTAATGGACCCTGCTGAGACGGTGATTTTGGTTGCAGGGGAGACTTCACAGGTATCTTGCACTTCACTTACCAACCTTCCTCAGTGAAAAAAAGGAGAAGAAGGATTACACGCTTCCAGTGGTTTGACCTTTTCCCTGGGACCTTTGCTGAAGCTCTTCCTGCCCTGGCAATATCTGTAAATCAGCCTGGACTTGGTTTTTACCCTGCAACCCTGCAGCATCTCCCACACTGTGCAAGGCAGCGTGATTGGTCTGTGTTGCTTTCTCAGAGTTTCGGAGCAAAGAAAGTAAACATGAAAGTGCTTAGCTGAGGTTTTTGTAAGGTGTTACATTAGCTAGGCTGGAAGGGATTTTTGGAAGGGGCTTCCAAAAATTGATGAGATTCCTCCTAAGAATCTCATCCTTACCTAATACATGCTAGTTAGTAAACAATACTACAGCCTTGATACGACTTCATACGATGAATGAGCAGGGTCTGATTGTGAGAATCTAGGGATAATCTCTCACCCTGTTTAAGCGCCTTACCCCTTCTTACTTTCTGCAGTACTCTTCTTGCCATAGTAATGCTAATAGATTTTTTACATTTATAATGAAGTTGATTCATCTCCTGGGAAAAGTGCAGCTCAGACCTAGTTGATTAGTCAGATATTTTTAAATCTGTTGGATTTTCAGTAGTAAAAGGAAAGGCAAACAATAAGATCTCACTTTAGGTTTAATAACAGCAGAGGCTGTGGGTGCATTTCAAACTCTGCAAGGCTTCTGGTGGGAATGTTTCACAAAAGACACTTTGTCTCCTTTGGAACAAATGCCACCGAATAGTGGAATTTATTTCCTAATTATTTTTCCAGGGCCCCTCTGTTTCCAGCATGTTCACAAACACTTCACATAGAGATTTGCTGCTTTGGAATGGCATGAGGGAGGACCAGCAGTGGGGATTTGCTTTCTATGCATGGCATGGTTTGCCTCGTCTGCATGAGCTCTTTCTTGTTCCTAGGATACACTTGCTTGACTTAATTTATGGGCTGGCTTTATTATTTTTTCCCTTTGGCTGAGATCTGTTTTGACTTTCCCACTAAGCTCCTTTCTGAGCAGGGGCAAAACCAACAACACTGAATTTATTTAAGTGGAATTAAAGGGCAGTCCTTGTGCTGAGGCTGGGGCTGGGCTGCTAAAGCATGCTCAGCCTCCTGAGGTGCCTAAGAACCTCATGTTTCATTCAAAAGCCAACTGTGCTGAATAGCAGAGAGCCACTTCTAAGGACTGCAGTGGGGCTCTAACACCAGCAGCACAGGATGAAAGATGGGCCTTTAGGAGGTGATGGGAAATAAATTAAAAAGAGAAAAGAGGTGACCAACTCCATTACATTAAAGGCCAGCTAGTTTTGCTGCCCCAGAAGCGAGGTCTGGAAGATGATGTAGTCCTTCTGCTCCTACAGTGCAATAATGACTGTTAAAAATGGGTGGGATCGTTAATGCATATATAAACATTAAGAGCCATTTTCATTAATAAAAATGAAATTCACCTTCTTTAGTAGCATTATGAATTGCAAAGAGGGATCTTTCTGCATGGAATCATCAACTGATGGTCCTTAAAAATTCAGCCCTACTTTGTGTCTTCACAGATATTTTGCTTGTTCGTACGCATGCTGCGTTTTGATTTTCTGTGTCCCCTTTTAAAATGAGAAGCAAAATGAAGCTTTCATCAGAACTGTATAGAAACGCAGAGACTGGACAAGAGAGCACAGTATAGAAACGCATGGCTTTTCGTAAGCATACCAAGGGCACCAGGCATGTAAGAGGCCCATCTACCCCAGCAGAAGAAGGTGTTTCTGATAGTGTTCAGAGCAGCTCTGGTAGCTGGTTCCTCAGTGTGCCCCTGTGGCTAACCCTCGTGCCGCAGATTGAAAGCAGTTAGCTGGAGGACAGTCTTGCAGCGCAGTGCCCGTCGTATTGGTGGGTGGAGGGAACTCTCCATGTATGTGGGACAAGGTCTATTGCTTTTCTCCTTGTTTTTTCCCCTAGAAGAGAAGAACCAGAGGCAGAGTTCAAGAATTTACATTTTTTCCCTCTTCACTAGAATTACTCTGGGAAACACTTTGAGGAAATGTGATTATGTCTGTTTATCAAAATTCAGTCTCTCTGCCTGATGCTAAACAAACAAGGCAACAGGTAAGGTGAGGTAATGAATCTTCCAGCCCCACCCTTGAAGGGCACAGGTGGCTGTGGAGATCCAGTAACTCCAGAGAGGCAAAGGTTTAAGATCCTTTCTCATGCCTGCAGGAGGTGGCTGCTAGACTAAAACTGAAGCTGGTGGACTAGGAGCGGCGCAAGATGAAGCTGTATTTCCCATCCTGTGTTACTCCTGCTCTGCAGATTGCAGCAGTGGTTCAGCCTCACAGCTGGTTATTCCTGCACTTCCATCTTGCACTAGATTAGCTTGAAAAAACTAACAGGACCTTTACATAAATCATCTCCAGGGTAGCCTTCTGGTGGTAGAGATCCCAGAAAACTACTTTTCATAGCGCCTTTGGTACAGCTGCATATGCTGTGGGTTAAAAGTTTTTGACCCTATCAGATGCTGGCTATGTGCAGCTGGGCTTGTGTTTGTCTCTTAGTATTAAAAAGGTTAGAAGGGGAATGAGAGGTATAATGTAATACATTATTTGTCTTGTAAGGAAAAAATCCAGTGTGGTCTCTAGATTCCTCCCTGCATTTTCTACTTTATCTCTATTTGCTGAAGTCATTGTTGGTCCTGGGATTTTTACAAGTAGTGAAATTGAAAGCACACAAATAAGAAAGAAACTAGAACAAAAAAGAATTACTCTTGTTGGACTAGGTGGAGGTGAATTTAAAAAGGTGATGGCTGGATACATTGCTGCTCCCTGAGGAAGAAAGCTCATTGCTGCATTTGACTTCAGGATACTGAGGATGTAGCGCCAGGCATTATACTGTCTCCTGACATGTGCTCCAGATTTAATGCTGGGGATAATAATTCTTTATCATCAGCTGACAGGAATTACATTAGAGAACCTAAACGCAGCTTTCCTGCAAGGCAGTGCCCATACCATAAATCTGTGAGGTGTCGGAGCTGGCGTGTAGGTGTGTCCGCACAGGGCAGAGGAGCGACTCTGACACAGGTAGCTGGCCTGGGTAGCAAAGATGAACACGTAGCATGAGAGGCGTCAGCATGGGCTAACAGCCAAGGTAAGGACATCAGTTTCCACACACCAGTGTTTTACTGGACCCTTCATCAGTGCATGTGCTCTTTTTTTAATGTGTCTCTTCTGGTTAGAGAAAAGCTGACACAACTGGCAACCCCCTGTCACAACCAACCCTTTGCTTTCCGAAGGAGACCTTTCTCGTTGCCCTGACCAGCTGGCAGGTGGGTGCAGTGGGGTGCTTAGAAATGGGTTGGGCCACAGAGGTGACCCTCTTTTATCATTCCTGAATTAGTTATTCCTGTGTACTGTTGCGGAGGAGTTGGTATGGTGGCCCTCCACCAGCTAGACCACTGATGGATCTTGAGCATGGGATTTTCATGAAAAAGGATCTGCTCTTTGAATCAGAAAAGGTAATGGCAATCAGAGGACTGCAGTAGTTCATTGTTAGGAGTCACTGGCCACTTGAGGCTTACTTTGGGGTGGGATTGTTTGGACATCTTTTGTGGTTTTGGTTAGAAGTGATCTTGATTTCTTCATTTCGGAATTTTAGCTGGGGAGCCCTTGTGATCCTTTTAGTCCACAAACTTACTCTTTCATACAAAAGATTTCTTTTCTCTTCACAAAAAAATTTCTACTCAGTCCCCTTCTGGTAATGAACACCAGAAAAGCATCTTAAGTGACGCACACCTGCGGCAGGAGAAGCAGCTGATGTTTCCTCCTGTTAGTTCACTTTGACATGTCTTTGGTTCACCTAGATAGTGTGGGGTTTTTCCATGTACTTCTCCTTCAAGAATTCACTGCTTGTCACACCTAATGATTTAGTCACTCACCAACCTTTTTTTAGGTTGACAAATATCCTGCAAAGATAAGGCACTGGCCTTTGAAAATATGGTGCCAGTAATTAAAATGAAGAATGCATTAGAGTAAAAAGTAGAAATATGGGTCTAAAAGCCACACTGGTATTTTTAGTGGTGGGAGTAATTGAGGATTTCAGTTTAATAATTCAGTGTAGCTGAGATTAATAAATGGTATGAGGTAGAAATGGTCTTTCAAGAAGAAGGATTTCAGGGGTATAGTTAACAATTTAATTTAGTATATCCCTAAAGATACTGCCGGAATTACTGCATAGTAACTCAGCAGAGTCCTACAATTTCTGAGTCTGTTTTGTAAAAGGAGGAACATGCATCCTGAGTCAGGATTGTGCAAAGTGAGGGGACCCATCCGAGAAGAGGCCAAAAGTCCTGGGAATCCCAGCCCTGGCCCTTGCTCCCGCCACGGTCTGTAGCGAGTCGTTTCTCCTCGCTGCGGGTTCTGCACAGGCAGCAGCGTGGGGAGGCGCAGCAGGGACCTGCCCGGCCACGTGCCCCCGCGGTGCAAGGCCTGCTCGGGACCCAAGTTCTGCAGGGTGGGCCAGGAGGAAATCGCCTCCTTGTTTCTCAAGGGTAAGTCAGTACAGAGAGTGGAGGAGGAGGTCAGCGATGTGTGGGTGCGATACGGCAGGCCAGGGAGCCATCCCACCTGCTGTCTCCCATGGCACAGGGTTGCTAGAGGGACCTCTCCCAAGTGCAGAACCCTGGGTAGGTGCAGTGGTCATGATCACTTTTATCCTCTGTGTTCCGTCTCCCAAAAGCCTCAGGAGGTTCCAGGCCAGCTTCCCCCCTTCTTGAACAGCTTTGAAAGTCAAGGGCCGCATGTATCATTAGAGTCCAGTCCTGCAAATCTTACTCGCAAACACTGTAAACAGGCAGCTTCCTACCTGTGGTCCCATGGGGTTCGTGGCCTTGCTGTCTTTGCAAGTGCTGTGCGAGAGAGCGCTTTCAGGTCGGACTCCGTAGTTCTCACCCTGTCCTGCTGACACAGGAGCTCTCCTGGTGTGGAAGCTGTGAGCTTCATCTGTTCACGTTCCTGGGCTCAGTAAAATTATTTGAAAGGATTAGCTCTGTGTAGCCAGCAGAGCCACTCGTCAGGACAGTTTGTTGGGTGTCCCTTTAAGCACCACGGATACATTTGATGAGAATTTTTCTTTTTATTATGAAAAGACTAAACCTGATAAATGATTGTGTGCTCCGTTTAAGGCGTGAGGCCAAGCAGCGCTGAGCTGTGGCTAGGAGGCGTGTTTATGATCCGTTCAGCTACAGAACAGCTCTTCTTTGGTGTTGTCCTCCGAACGTGGGAAAGATGCTATTGCCCTGCTCCCCTGCAAGGGTATGCTCATTCAGGGTTATAAAGCAAACTGGAAATCCAAAGTGCTTGCTAAGGGGCAAGGACTTGGGATATTTCCACCAACAGGTTTTTTTCATGGCCTCCAAGAACGTGGTGTGTCATGCTGCCAGATGTAAGGCCTGTGACATTCCCTTAGCGTCCTTCTGTACAGAGATTTGTCCCTCTGTATGTGAAACCAGGCTGTGGTTTCTGGCTCCCCTTTGCTGTTTTGGTGCCCATACAGTCTGAGTTGCCTCCCTCTTCGTGGCCAAAACGTGTCAGCGAGTCTCCTCAGGCACAAATGCGAGGGTTCTTATGTTTCTGCCTTCTGGGCTCAATTTTTTGCTACTGCTAACTAGAATAGCCCCAGAACAGCTGCGTGCGTTGTGCAGCAGCAGAACCGAGCAGCCCAGGCAGCTCCTCCATGCCCTGAGCTGGCTAGGGAGTCCACTCATGGCTGGGTGGTGGGCTGGTCCTGAGACACACTCTGCTTCCATGGTTGTGTCTCCCCACAAGAGCTGCCTTCCCTGGTAACAATGAGGCTGTCATCCTGTGGGAAGAGACGTAATCACCGTGCCACAATCAGAAGCTGGCCCTGGACCGGCCATTTTACTTGCCTGCCAAAAGGTAAAAACATCCGTCAGCTGGATTCAGTCAGATCCTGCTTCAGCAAGGTGCCTTAAGCACGTGAACAGTCCTCTGGGCTGCTCTAGTGCTGGCGTCGATAGGGTTAACCTCAGCTGCTTTATCTTGTTACACTCAGACACTGGAAAAAACCTTATTTCCTGTCTGTATGTGAGGTGGGTGAGTTACTCTGCAGACGTATATTACAGCTGGAAAGCATGTGTTTTGTGAGATGTACTGCCCCAACTTTGCAGGGATGATTATACATGTGGAAATTATTCAGGCTTTCTCCCATTTGCTTTGCAAGGTTCATTGCGTGTATACCTTGCTTATAGCCCTAACTTTCTGTTGACAGCTCTGGATAAGTGGAGTCAAGCTCTCTGGCCACCCTTTGAAGTGACGGAGTGATCCTACATGAGTGGTCAATTGGTTTGCATATAATGTACAGTTTAACAACTCTCTGTACTTCTGTTTCTCATTTCAGTTTCTAGGATAACCTGAAATTATGTGGGAAGGCTGAGGGGAGGCAGTTATCGTCAAACAGGTAGTAAGATCAATGAAACCAGTGATGGGCAGGAGGGAGGAAAATTGGGTCCTGAGACCCAATTCTAGGGAGAATCTTCCCCTTTCTCCTTGCAGTGCCAGATTCAGTCACAGGCTGATGGGTGTACAGTAGCATTTGGAGGGTTTGGTTGGTTTTAATCATCTGCCCAATCGTGATTTTATTTTTTCTCATTAGCTTTAGCTTTGCAATATCGTGATGAATTTCCAAGAAAATAATGTTTTCAATCCATCTCCATTTCAAACATCTCAGCTTCCTCTAAATCAAAATTTGCCTAACACTGAAGACTGCAATCTAGAAACTCTCTGTAAAAACTGAAGAGGCACCACAGTATTCTTAGGGGGGGTTTCTGATCTTTTTTACAGTTTAATACTGTCTAGGACACCTGATAAACTGGAAGCAGCAAGTACATTAAATACAGTGCAATGGCTTATGCAGAACAAGCCAGGGTTTCTGGTTTACTCATTTTATCAGTTTAAATCCCATGATATTTCCCCTGATTGCTACAGCAGGTACCCATGGGCTACACAGTGCCATCTCAGCCCTTGAGCATGAAAACCACACTGTTTCCATTCTGTACCTAGACCGTGCTGCTCAGGTGCTTCTGCATTATTCAGATTTAGACTGAATTATGTTTTAATTTGACCTGGCCTGCATTGCAATGCTTGCAGAAATACTTAATAAGCCTTTATTGGGGAGGCAGGTAGCAGCCTCAAGTGGACCGCTCTCCTGTTCTCAGGAGCAACGACCAGGTTTTATCATTAAGGTTATTGCTGTTATCACAGGAGCATGGAAACCTGCTCATTAACCCCAGCTGCGGTGTGCTGGAGCTGTGCAAGTGCGGGACAGAGCTGCCCATGCCCCTGGGGGTCCTCAGCTTGGGTTTAGTGCAGCAGCGCGCTCACAGCCTCTGAACACCCCTCCAGACTTCTTTGCTGCGGTGTTAGGCTCACAGTACAGCCAGTATCAGGGAGGAGAGTCTGAAAGAAAAACAATGATGCCACTTTTGAAATGAAACTATCCATGCCCTCTGATTCACACTTGGCAATAGTGAGCTTGGCCGCTCTTCGTGTCTAGTACTTCTGGCCCACAGGTGATACCATTCGGCTTTGTTCAGGCATACACATCTTAACCATCCTGTTATACCATTGCATTCTTCCACGTAGGTACGTAGATTTTTGTCGTTCTGCCAAAAGGGGAATTTCTCCCAAATAAAAACACTTTAAACTTGCATGGAACAGAAACGTTTCAGTGGAGGTTTTCACCACCTCTGTGTGGCTATTAATGAGCCTCTCTGCTCATTTAGCTTCTGAGACTGTTGAACTCCAATTAATTTCTGTAAGGAGCACAAATCAAGTCCTGTCATAACTAGAGAGCGTGGTGCGATACCATTATTGCTTACCTCTGAATGAACCTGAAAAGCAAGGTGATCAATCCAGACATAATTGCCAGTGTCACCAATTAATTGTTCCTGAGCAACTGCGGGTCTCTTCCACTGGCATCCTGTCAGTCTCAGAAACAGCAAAGCAATGTGGCAGCCCTCAGGTGGGATAAAAACACCCTTTCGAGCAAATGTCACTCGTGCTAGCAGTAGGCTGTGTTTTGCTGCACATCTCTAATTTCACCGCGACCAGATGGAGACGCCCTGTGCAGTCTGTACCTTCCTAGGTGTGGCCAGATCAACCAGTCTTGGCTAAGCCCTACTTCAGCCATATGCTTAAAGCTGGTACTTGAAGTCAAAGCATGAGCTTAAGTCCCCCTGAATTCAAAATTAGTCAGATACTTAAGGGCTTTATTTGAAAACTACAGCAATAAACCCTATCCTTGCTCAGTTCTTAATAACACAAGTTCACAGAAGCAGAGAATGGCAAGGGCTGGAAGGGACCTCGGGAGATCATCCAGTCCAACCCTCCTGGCTAAAGCAGGTTTACCCAGAGCAGGTTGCACAGGACATCGTCCAGGCGGGCTTTGAATCTTTCCAGAGAAGGAGACTCCACAACCCCCCTGGGCAGCCTGTGCCAGTGCTCTGTCACCCTCAAAGTAAAGAAGTTCTTCCTCATATTCAACTGAAACCTCTTATGCTTCAGTTTGTGCCCATTGCCCCTTGTCCTGTCGCTGGGCACCACTGAGAAGAGTCTGGCTCCATCCTCATGACATCCACCCTTGAGATATTTGTATGTGTTGATGAGCTCCCCTCTCAGTCTTCTCTTCTTCAGGCTAAACAAGCCCAGCTCTCTCAGCCTTTCCTCACAGGCAAGATGCTCCAGTCCCCTCATCATCTTTGTTGCCCTCCTGTGGACTCTCCCTAGGAGTTCCTCATCTTTCTTGAACCGGGGGGCCCAGAACTGGAGACAGTATTCCAGGTGTGGTCTCACCAGACCAAGTTGCATGGGACAGCAATCACTTTGAAGCAGCATCTGGGCTGCTAGAAAATTAACACATGAAGAACACAGTATATTATTTGTAGAAGGTTTTAAAATATTTTTGCTGCTTTTTAGAATGAGGGCTGGCCTTAGTAACCATGAAGTTAATTCCAGCTAATTGGAGTTAATTCCAGCATTGATCTCTGTGAGCGCCCGTGTTTCCATCTGTGCAATGGAAGCAAGAGCATAAGGGGCTTTTTAGGAAAGCAGCTTCACAGTAATGCATGTTACTGTCTGTAAGCTTTTGGGTTGATTTCACATTTAACCTTTTTCCATCCTTCCATCTGTTGAACACAAATCACTTGTGCCCAAGGCTTACAGAGCAAAGGTCACTTTTTCATAACATGATTGTTTAAAAAACCCCTCAGATTATGTCATGTGGCTTCAGTTTAAATGTAGTTCCCAGCTAATTAGTCTGGTAAAGTATCCATATTTGCAAACAAAGGATAACTATAATATTATCCCAGTGGAGATCAGCAAAGGAATCTGAGGAATGCAAATGTTGATAATTGTAGTTCCTGCGCTGTAGTTAGCTGGAGCAGACAGACCGGCCGCCCGTGTGCAGACTTCTCTTGGTGCCAAGAGTGTTACACATGGGACAAAAGGCAGTAGATCAGATTGCAGATTCTGATGTCCCACCTAATTTTTGTCAGACCTTTCTTAGTTAAAGTTATCACAGGGCATCTCACAAAGAAAGACCAGGAAGATTCCCAGGAATCTTAAGGAGATGGAGACCAGGATATTTAATATAATTTAATTTCTTTTCTGAGAGGGGGCTGTAATTCTTCTTTCCTTTTTTAAATTTATTTCTTTTTTTTTAACCTGTGCATGAGTTGCTAACTAAACAATATCAGTAGGGTAATTCTGCCTGACTGTACAGGTGTTCCTGTGTGTGCATTTAGGTGCTTTTGGTATCTCAGAGAGCTACGTCTTTTTTACACTGGCCATTCCACCGGCTTGGAAAGTGAAGATAACCTTGTTTCTCTTTAAAAACAAACACACACCACTACCACCACCACCTCAACCCTGATGATAGCTACCATTTTGGCTTGGTTTGCATTGAGCTTTTACTTCATAACATAGATTTTACAAAGCATAGTCCAGGTGACAAACAGTACTGTGCCACTTCAGTTAGGCTGTTTTCAGAAGGCTGTAAAGGGCCCATCAGACTGAAGTAATAAAGATATCAGCATTATTTTTAGTGGACTTATAGACTCTTGAGGGTAAAAAAAGCTTTTTCACAGAAATTACTTTAAAAAACTGTGAATCCTGGGGCTTGTGTGTGTGCGTGTGTGTGTGTGCATTTTCTGGCTGTGCAGCTGCAGGCTGGTTGCCCAGAGGTGCCAGCTTTCAGCCTGCTTTGGTCTCTGAACTCGCCAAGGCACTTCCTCTGACACCAGTGCAAAGTCGAAGACTCATCTGTACGTGGAAGCAATAAATGAAGCATGCCAGCAGTCTGTCTTAATGACAGAGGGAGAAACGGAGAAATACCGCTTGAATAGACCCAGTAACAAGCTTTCATAGAATCGTTTAGGTTGGAAAAGACCTTTAAGATCATCAAGTCCAACCATTAACCTAACCCTGCCATCACACCACTAAACACTTCGTCCCTAAGCACTTCGTCTACCCATCTTTTAAGTATCTCCAGGGATCAATGTGGCTTAAACACTGCTGCCCCCATCACAGCAGGTCTCACTGGGCTTTTCTTCTTGCAGTCTGAGTGTAGACATGGGCCTCTGCAAGAGCAAGAGGTTCGTCTCAACCTGGTGCTCCTTAATCATCTATTTTATTGGAATGCAAAAAAAAAAGCATGTTGTACATCGACTTTACACTGTCTTTCCTATAGCAGAGGAAGAGGGGATCTCATTCACACGCCTGTGCAGCTGGAGCGACCCCACTGGTGCTGATAGCAGTAGCGAGGAGTTTGCTGCAAGCTTGGTGTGCTTGGGTGAAGCTCTGGGTCCTGAACTTGTAGTGCTGCAGCACTCACTCCAGCCTGTATTTGTGCTCCCAGGCGCTCATCTGCCTCCCCTCCTCTCCCTCCCTCCTTGCCAGGCTTCGGGTATAACTGCAATAGGAACTGACACTCTCCCGATGGCCACATCAAACCTCTTTAAGGCACTAGAAGCTGAATGCTGGCCGAGAGGGCTCCCCTGGCTGACAGCTTTCGCCCCCTTCTTTCACTTAACAAAATCTTTCAGTAAAACAAAGCTGTTTAAGGGTGTACAGCATTCCTTCTTTTTCCTTAGAAGGCATTTTGGCAGGCAACTTTCTGGGGGAGGTGATTTAATTATACAAATGTAAGGCGCTACTTATCACTTGATACCTCTCTAGCCTTTACACGTAAAGTCAGACTCAAAGCAGGGAAACAACTGGCGCAGGCGCGTGCACGTGTAGCATCCCATTTGCCATGGCCAGTCGGCAAGCACTTCACCCGCCAGTTCCCGTAGCGCGAGCTGGCAGGAGGGTGGCACAGATAAAGGCTACCGTTGCTCCTTCCACCATGTGGTTGTGATTTCTGGTGACTTTCCATGCATTTGCAGTGAACATGAAGATAGGTTGGGTTTCTAAGGCTGCAAAGTACTTTGCACTGAGAGGGGTGAACATGGGCCGATGAAGAAATGTAGTGCTGTGAAAAGATGCCAAAAGCGACCAGGACAACTCTTTACCCAAAAGCAGTGGCACGGCTGAGCCCTGTTTGTACCCTGGTATGCCAGAGGGCGAGAGGGAGTAGGAGATGAGGCTCAGGCACCAGCTCAGCAGACACCTTCCCATGGTGCCCAGCCTGCCACGGAGAGCGATATGGGGAGATCACAGACTTCCCGGGGACTCATCTTCCCCTGACATCAACCCCTGCTGTACAGCGAGATGCAGGGATGGTTTTGCTTCCCAGCTCATCGCAGCCCAACAACTTCTGTCCCGAGCAGATCAGCGGGTCATCTGGGGTGGCATCCTGGTGGCAGGAACCGCAGCTCCGCCTGCTTTCAGGGGAGATGCGGCTGCCTCAAGGGGACATTTGTCCTGCTTCTAGCTTGCGGTCAGCTTGAAGCCCTGAAGCCTGAGAGCCAATTTACCTTGTAATTTTATCTCATCTAGCAGAGCTGCAGATACTGTTCTGAATCACCTCGATGCCAGATCTTTGTTTAAAACTTGCCTGCGTGCTTTACCTCCCTAATGGCTCTCTCAGGTCACAGAAATCATCTGCTAGAGTGGTACTGAACGTGTGTCCCTGGGGCCTCCCGTGCGCCTCGTGGAGCCTGGCAGTAGCTCCCCTCGCATCTGCTGTGTGCGAGGCAGGCAGCGGGCGGATCGCGGGGGGCTGCGGGGGAGAACAACGCCAGGCAGAGGCGTCACGCCTGCCTCCGCTTCTCTTACAGCCAAGTAGGAAGAGAAACATGCTCCTTCCCCTCAGGCAGCCAGAGAAAAAAGAAACCACAGAGGACCACAAAACCATCACAGGACAGCATCTGCGAATGCTGTGCGCTGCCTCTAGCGGGCCAGGATACAAGCACGTGAAGATAACCCCGTGTGGCAACCTCGCATCAGTTGTTCTGTGGTTTGCTTTCACATGAGAGGAATTAAATGGAAGCTGACACAAGATCAGAGCCAACAGAATCATGTTTTCAAAGTAAAAAAAAAACCCCACAGATCGTCTCACAGACATGTCCCTTCTCACACAGCTCCCACCCCATGTAGTGCTCTCCCTTCATCAGGGAAGCAGGAGTGCTGGAAAGCAAACTCTATGCACCTGAGGCAGCTAGTTCCATTAAGCAAAGCTTTCTTAAAGAGAGAGTGAGAGCCCAGCTGGGGAAAGCTTTTCTTAGGCTATGATTTTTGAGGTGCTTTAAAAAAAATCCAGATTTTTTGTTTCTCTTTAGAGCCTTCTCTGTTTAAAACAAGCCTTCAGCCTGATCCTAGCAAGAAGCAGGCCAGACCAGTAGCTGATGAAGAAAACCAGGGGAACATGCTTTCCCAGCATAGACCCATTACAGGTACGTGATTGTTTCTTTTGGAGATCTGTAAACCAAGCCCTGGTCAGGGTTTTCTAAGGGCTGGTGGATCACATATTCTACAGCTTGCAAAACTGACAGAGATAAAAATGGGGATTATCCATTGCTCAAAGGATAAATATAGAAGTAGTATACACCTTCTTAGAAGAAATTTTTGCTTTCTGTAGCCTTAACTGCCCATCAGGGAAAGAAGTAAAAAATAGTAGAGAAAGCTGACCACTTGTCTCCTAGCAGCCATATTTCTACCAGTCAACAGCAAGAAAACTAGTATAAACACTGCCTTTAATAACTGGCTCACTAGTACCTTAATTAGTCCTCCAGGCCTGCGCTCTTCTGCCCGAATTTGTAGCCAACAGAAGGGGAAGCATCTCTTCACCTGTCCTTTCGGTGCCCAGCCACCTAATACATAAGCACTTTTGTGGGACGGATGTTTGGGTTTGAATCCAACACTCCCTTGCATCTGTAGCATTGTGCCTGCAGGAGAGCAGCTTCTCATCACTGCTCTCAAGTTCTTTACTAAATGTAACTTTACCTTCTGTTAGCGGGGTTAAATTGTAATGTGGTCTAGTGACTGTGCAACCAGTGGTAGAGAGAAGAGGCAAAGCCTGACTGGGCTCCTGCTTTTGCTTGGTATCTGCTTTCCAGGGCATATTCAAGCTGCACCCAAAGAATGCCAGGCACCTCTGGAAGCTCTCCAAAGGCCTGTGTCACAGCCGTAATTCAGCAAAAGCCAGGGTGCACAGCATGCACGCCCTTGGTGAATAAATTCACAATGCTTCAGCTTTTCCCGAGGCTAAACAAAAGTTTAATAATTGCTTCTGCAAAGCTGAGAAAGAGGAGGGCCTGAGAGGGGGACAGATTAAGGCAATATTAAACAGCAAGTCCTACTCTTGGAAAGTTGCAATGAGGTTTGGACCCACAACAAAAGACACGGTGGTGGCAGAGATGTCTGAAGGATAACCTTTGGTCTCTAACACCAGTGCTCAGTGGCTGCCGTTCTCCTGGGTTACTGAACACAGGCTTTTACATTTCAGCTGGGATGCTTTATAAGCAGCTAGTTGTTGGCAGATGGATGTACCCAAACCAGTAAAGTCCTGAGCTGCCTCGAGCTGAGGTCTCATGTGAGTGCAAACGTATGTGGCAGGGCTGTCTGCAAAAGGGAGGGTCATGTGCTGGGGTGCCACTTCTCTTTTCTAATGCTTCTGTTACAGTCCCTTTCCTGGGGTGGGGCTGAATTGAGATGAGCTTCCCCCATCGCTTCAGAGGGTCTGACCTGCCCACCTGTAAGATGAATGCTGCAAGCAGCAAACTATGGGGCATTTCAGTGCAGTTGCTGAAGCTTTGTCCTCCACTTTGTGCTCTCTGTTTTGGGTCAGGCAGTGCATTTCTGGAGGTATCAAGATGTAATGCTACCCTTATTCCTTTTGTGGTTGTAATCCAAAATGTGGTTTGGGGGTTGGCTTTGTTTCTTTGTTAGTTTTCTCCCTTTGAAGCTGTCTGCCCATGAATAGTTATCTCCAATGGCCCGCAGAGAAGGAGACCCTGGTTTCAGGGAGGTAGACTGGGAGGATGAGGCAGTGTGTTTCTGCACCAGGACAGGAATTCAGGGTCTTAGCAGCTGGCTGAGTGCCTAAACCAGGGTAAAACACCCACTGAAGCTGCGGGGGGAGCAGGGTTGGGGTCTTGCCTGGGATCACATGCATGCCCAGCTTCTGCTGTTCCCAGAGTTGCCAAGTATTTAATCCTCTGTGGGCTGAGACTTGAAAAGATTGCGTTTGACCTCCTCTGAATGAGAAACACTCCTGACAGGGTACAGCAGAAACAAAATCAGGTTCAAAGAAACACAGGAATGTGGCTTGCTGGACTTGGGATTAGACTGCATGGATTTATAAGGATGTATCCCACCCTGCTATTTGATCATTACCATGTTGCAATGAGTGGTGAAAAGTCACCTTGTCCTTCTGCAGCATTGGGGTGCTCCTAGCAGCATGTCAGGAGGCTCTACAGACTACAGCAAAAGAGATCTCAGCCTTTTCAGCCTGGACCTAGGAGGGTTTCAATGCAAATATTGCTGCTTTAAAACTTCAAATTCCCTTATAGTTTGGGAAAGTCCAAATGTGAATGTTGTTCTCCAAGACCCTGATGGTGCTCCTGTGGTCTGAGTGAGCTTAAACAAAAAAAAAAAAAGGTCTAAAAAAGCAGCAGTCCTGAGCAGACCTTGTACACCGTGGGTGGCTTCATCTTTTCTGTACAGCCAAATGTCAGAACTGCAGGCAACAATATTTATCTCTGTACAGTACATGAAAAGGCTCTGAGGAGTCGTGGCTTCTCCTTGCTGCGTCGCTATTCAGCAGCTCTGGGGAGGGTGAACTCCCTCCATGCGCAGATGCCCCAGCTCAGGCCGTTGAGAGACACTCTCCCCTCAGAATATTATCTCCCTGCTGCAAAATTGCATTCTTAACTAATACCAGCTGAGATCTTTCCATAGGGAAGTAAATAAATAGGAGCCTTTTCTCCCCCCCACTTGTTGCAGAAAAACCACCCACGATGTGTTTGAGGGGGAAAAAAAAGAAACAAGCTCCCTGATGTGCAAATCCAAAGAAATTGAAAATGATTAATTCCTCCCTGTCGAGGTATACTGCAAACAAGGGCTTTGTCTTCCAGCTTTGGGAAAGGCAGGGTCTTCCTTTAGAGCAGGTCCGGCTCCTCGTGGCAGAGGGGTTATGGCAAGGAAGAAGGGGGGGAAGCGAAGCAGCCTGGCTGCGGGGGCCCCCAGCCCACCCCTCTCTGCGGCAGAGGGAGGGGCGGAGGGTGCTGCCTGGGTCAGGCAGGGCTGGGGGCTGCCAGAGCTGCCCGCTCGTATGCCCATGGCAGGCCACGGCTGGGAAGGCAAGGGCGAACACCCAGGGCCACCGCAGCTCTGTCTGCCGTGTGCAGTCTTGCCCCTAGTGCTGATGTGAATTTATAGTCTGAACCAGGTCCAAAGCCTCGTTCAATATTAGCAGCCGGGTCCTGCGGGGCACCGCTGTGTGTGGCCCTGGAGAGACGTGCCAGCAGATGGTTCCTGTCCCCGAGAGCCACGCGGCAAAGAGGCAAAACATCCCAGAGGAGGCAAAAAAATCCTCTGTATTTCCAAGTGGGGAAACTGAGGCATGAAGCAGCAGCCACTGCAAAAATGCCAGAAATAAATCCTCTGCCTCCACCAGCAAGGAGATGGGGAGCGCATCCACGTGCAGGGCCAGGCTGTGGGCAGGCAGCAGCACCATTGCCCTGTGCCTGGGTCTTGCGGCACTCGGTTTGGTACGCAGCAGCTGGGAAGTGTTTCGGTTTAGTCCTCATGCCTCAGGTCTGGACGTGGCCCCAGTGGTTTCCCTGAGTCCACTTCGACCTCTTTGCTGGTGACTGTGGAGAGGCTGGGTCCCCACCGTGTGCAGGGAGGTGGCGAGGGAGCCAAGACCCGGTGCTTGAGCTTCAAGAGCCCATACCACGTGTGAACCACAAAGGACATTCTTCCCCACATTGCTCCCTGCCATCATGCTGGCATCTCCTCCATCATTCTTGCTGGCAAGACCCTGAGAAAAGGCCAAGGCAGAAAGTATAGCTGGGCACTTACCCTCCCCAGTAAAAACCCAAACAATCCTTTGGACCCCTCCAGGGCTCAAGAAACAACTGATGTGCTAATGCATCCTGACGGATCTCTAGTGGGAGGCAGGAAAAGTAGCAAGGCCCTTCTCAACAAAGAGAGCTGGCTGCCTGCTCGGCTGAAAGCAGGGAAGCAAAGTGATGGATGCTGCTGCTGCTCCTGCTGAGGGAGGTACGGCCATGCAGGAGTGCTGAAAGCACTGGGAGAGCAGGGAGGTGGAACTGGGCAGGGTCAGGCAAGGGTAGCTGTACCAACACTTGGAGGGTGCTGCTCTGACGGATACCAGCTCCCTCTGGTACGGTGGGACTCTTTCATTTCTAAAGTTGCAGTCATTAGTTGCCAAACCTGAGGGCATCTCATCTCTGATACCGATTTCCTGCCCTGGCCGCTGATCCAAGCCATAATCTCTTTGTTTTTTCCCAGAGCCAGGCAAGAACTAGACTGGAAATGAGTCAAGAGCCAGGGTCAAATGAGGAAGTAGTACGATCCCCCAAGGAAAAACATTTCTCAGTTAATGAAGTGTGAAGCCAATGGCAGGGCGGGGATGAGGACTAGCCAGCCACCGACCCATATTCATGAAACCTCCGAGTACTCTGAAATGTAATGAGGGCCACAGCCATCCTGGCTGGGAGCCGCAGTGTGGGGCAGAGGGGCCAGCCCGGTGCGGTGACATCATCGGAGGCATCAGGGTCACACGCCTGCCCATTTCTTGTGTTCCCATGCTCCTGTTAATTCCTCTCCCGCTTTTAAGAAGAGGTGAGGTGAGAGAAAAGGTGGCAAAGATGCTTTTTCCTCGTGGGAATTGCAGTGCTGCTCTAGTTTGTTGTAGGTAGTGTCACGGGGCTGGGGGGACGAAATCCCAATCCATAAATCCTGCTGGCAGGCGGCTGAGTGTGTGGGGAAGAGGGGAGCTGGCAGGCAGCTCCTGCCCGGTGTTGTCGGGTCCAGGGTGCCTTTCGCGGCTGCTCTGGCAGGGGTCTGACAGCTGCATTTATCACATGCCAGGGCCCAAAAGAAAAACGTGCCACTTGTTTTGGGGTCAGGAGTAGCCTGTTGATCAGCACTGCACTCCCTAAATATTGTGTCCCCCCTCCTAACAGGGAGACCAGCAGGAACCAGTTTCTTAGTCTGTTTGGAGACAGAGTAAATCATGAGATTAATTTCCTTTCTTTTTTTTTTTCTTTTTTTTTTGATAACCTTGTCAGCAATATGGTATATTAAATACATGGTAAGCCAAAGCCCAAGAAAATGTATTCATTTAGGGAGCCGCTTCGTGTCAGCAAGCTTTCAGCATCTCTGTTTACCACTGGCTGGTTCTTCATAGGCATAGAGACAGGTCATGGCTACTGGCAAGTCATCTGAGCTCCATGGAAAAGCTTTTTTGATAAACAAACAGAATTTTCAGGTAACTGAAGTCAGCGTACAACCTGGGACTCCCCACCCTGAGCTCCTGTCCAGGACAGGGCACCCCAGGGCCAACCTGGAAACCTGCTGACCACTGTTCCGTAAAGGCACATCCTGGGGTTTGCCTGGCCTGTGTTAGTGTAAGCCCTCCTCCGCCACCACCGCAATTCCAGAGGGAATGGCCTGGGGGTGACCAGGATCTGGGGAGCAGGGCGTACCTGGCACCTTTGGAAGCTCAACTTTGTCAAACTCTGTCCCCTAAAAGTCAAAGTTGCTCAAACTGGTAATGGGCTTTGGCAATGCAGTGGCTGTACTCAAAGTTGGAGTAGAGCGATGTCCCAGATGGGATTTCAAGCGCACACCCTGGGGGAGCATTTGCAGAAGGTGATGAACAAGCCTGAGGAGGGGAATCAGAGAGCTGTTTCCTCAGGCTGTGTTTTTTAATGTGATTTGGCCCCCACAGAGCAGGGGACCAACTCCTAACAGTTGCTTTTTGCTGTGTCTTGAGAAAGAAACAGTGAGTCTTTCTGAATCTCCAGGGTGGACTCAGGGGGATGATTTTGTTGTTGCCACAAGCGTCACCTTGGGTTAGACCCATGCCTGCATTTGGACTTCACCACTAACGTGTCTAATCCACTGAGCTCCCAGCTTGCTCCCACCTCCTGTCCAGCCTCTGTACAGCTCCGGTGGCTTTCCCAGCGTTTCTGGGGGAGTGGGGTTCAGCACGTCCCAGGATAATACCGCCTGTGGACTTCTGCCACCCCCGGGTGGGAGAGCCATGGTGCTGCTCACAGTTTAAGGGGATTATGCGGTTCTGCAAGACCAGGGTGAGCAATGGGGAGTTACGAGGACACCAAGGAGCTCCCAAGGCATATGGATAGCAAAACCCATGTCCCTGATGAGGGGGAGTGAAGCAGGGGTGAAAGGAGGGTCCAGCCAAGCTAAACCCTGCCTCCTGCAGGCAGAAGGGCTGTGTGGTACAACCTGCCATATGGGCAGAAGAAGTCATTGGCAACCCTAAAGGACGCAGAGTGAACCCTTCCCATGCCTCTCTGTTCTAGATCTTGTAAGGAATATCAGCAGAGAGAGAAATAATACATAAGGCAACTGACAGCTCCCACAAAAAAGACAATAAATAAATTTCCAAGTAAAAAATATATTTCCATGGCTTCTTCGCCATCTGCAGAGCAGACAAGACAAATATGGCCTAATTTTCACAGGTGCTGGGCACTCATGAATCCCACTAGCTTTAGGTGCTGCAGATGCTCGGTTCCTCTGGAAAACAGAAACCAGGCCATAAATCTCTCCCCCTCTACCTGTGTCGTCTTCAAAATTTAATTAAAACTCTGCCTTCTATTGTTTCTGGAGTCTGGAAATTAATTGTCATTAATACAGTTTAAGGCTCTGTTGTTCAGATCTTTTTGTCCTTCAGGTGTGTGGTGCGATCAGAAATCTGGAGCAGACTGTATCCCTGCTGCCTTAAGGGAAAAAAATAATCCATTTTTGGAATTCGCTTTGCAAGAGTTGTGAGCCCCGTTAGGCTTGGTGCTGCTGCAGCTCCCATGCGGTGGCTAGTGGTATTTCTGGCAAGATGGCTATGTGGTTGTATTAGATCCACGCCACTACTACTGCTAAAGCATAGTCCTATGAATAAATGGTAAGAGGGAAGGGGGCACGTGAAATGAGATTGGGTTTCAGTTTGTGAACAGGGATGGATATTTTCCCAGCGTTTTATATCCATATTCATCTCTCTTTTTCTCTCTTTTTCCTGCTGTTCTTTCTATATACACGTGTAATCAACAGCTCTTTCTACATTGCTTGGCTCCTTCATCTTTCCCTTTGCCTGTGAACACCTCTCAGACAGAGGACTCTCCCCAGATTTCTTTCTCTCCAGTGCTAAGTAACGATGAGTAACCACGGCCATGGTTTGTGCTCCGCTCAGCGCACTGTTCCCTGAGCCGTGTGTGGTCTATTTGGTATGTAGCTCTTTACAGTCTCCTGCATTTGCTCAAAAGCAGCTGGTGAGCAAAGAGCACAACAGCACACAGTGGGCCGCTGTGGCTGCGTCTCAGTTTCTTGCCTGCTTTTCTGTGTATCATGGGAGTATTTCTTATTTGCATGTTCTCTTCTTCCAGGCATGCTACGTGTGCACAGACACACACATTCAAATGAAAGACAGTCATGTTTAATGCATTTTCTGCACCTTCATCCGAAATCCAGCAAAAAAAAAGATATATCTCAAGTAAATGCTCCCTTGGTATATATTGCGGCTTGTCCAGATACAGCTTTTCTTCACCAGCTTTTCCCTGTCACTTTGCACTGCCATCTTATATCACTACGGCACTGTTCTGTGCCCTTGCAAAAGGGGATCATGCTGGAGATGGAGTTGCTGTTATTCATCAACATCTAATCCTTTTTGACATTGGTCATACTGCAGTGTGGCAGGAAAAAATACACAGGACTTGAGTAGGGAGAGGAAAAAGAGAATTTCCCCACAACCTTTCTGGCCTGCTTCACTGCCTGGGAAACAGAAAAGACCAGGTGAAGCTGCTTCTTCAGAGTCAAGGTCTGAGCCACACAAGTGTTGGAAGGCCCAGATTCACAGAGGATGCATTAGCGTTTTCGCCACCTTCCAGGATGAAGTTCCCATGTTGTACTAAGCCATATGGACTCACGCGGTGCAGCCTGATATGCACAATCACACGCTGCTGTCAGTCCCTCTGCCAAACGCAGCCCTGCCCATGCTCATGTGGAGAGCATCGCTCGGACCGTGGACGTCTCCGTCCAGCAGGCATGGGCTCTCATGGGTCACAACGGCAAAAGTGGAGCTGAAACTACATAGCTCTGTTAGTTTCTGTCTGACATAGAGGCTGTTGAACAAAAATGCCTAGATTTGAGCAATAGCTTGAGCTTCATCCATTCATGTAAATTTTCTAAAACACTTACAGGAAAACAAGCACCACCCATGGTTTATAGGTAACAGTACATAACCCCCAGGAGAGAATACTGTCACTTTTGAAAGCTACGTGTAATTTTACATGAGAAGTGTGTGAAGGAGGATTATAAAATATGCTTATCTGTACTTGTGGGAAACTGGCCTTGGTGGGCCATCAAATCCCTTCTTTATACTCCTAGTAATCTTCAAGATATTTACCTTGTAGCCAGTAAATGCCCCAGCAGCTTGTGGAGAAGCAGAAGGTTATGGTTGCCTGTGCCTCTAACCAGTGGGTGGGTGGCTCTTCTGGGGACTTCGCAGTAAGGCTCTGAGCTATATTTTCCTGTTAGGCTTTACTGCAAATTAAATGACCACATACACAGAAACAGTGAAAAATACCTCTAAAGCAGACTACTTCTTTTTTTCTTTTTCTTAATAACTAGAATGACTGAAAATGACCAAAATGCAATCCTCGACTTAGGTCTACAACTCAAATCAAATCAGCCAAGTCATGAATTGGCAGCAGTATGAAATGAATCAACAGCTGATCAAATCATCAAACAAGCACATACAAGATTTGAGTAATGAAGCCACGCAACATATGGCAAATTTCATGAAACAATGAGCACTGCTCCTCCTTACTCCAATTACACTTGTCACTTGGCCACATGTACTGTCTTTCTCTTCGCCTCCCTTAAAATCTTTGTCTTTTTTCCTAGGAAGTAACTGGAGAAGCAAAGGTAACTGTTTATTCTGATCCAGTAAAGATCACCTGTTGATGGTGGATCTGTTTGGTGAGAAACCAGCTGAGGGAATATTAAGAGCTTGCAAAATGAAAATGGTTGGAGAAAATTCTTGTTATTATATACAATATGATAGCTTTATTAGATAAAAGAGGGAGGGTCAGAGTTGTTTGGAGAAGCAGGAGAGGAAATAAAGGTAAAATCTCTGTCTCCTTTTCCTGAGAGCTGAGAGAAGGTCCTGACCACAACCAGCTGTTGTGACTTTTGCCTTGGCCTAGCTACAGCCCCTGAGCTGCTCTGATGCAGCCAGGGCTATGTGGCTCTGTTAGGTGGTGAAGGAGGAGCAGCAGAAGTCAAGCTGAAACCCAAAAAAGAGTGTGGAAAAGGGGGCTGAAGCCATGAAAACCTGACTGCCACACATGCTGCAGTTTGACTTGAGGTGTTTGGTGTGGGGATATAATGAGACATCTCATAGTTATTAAGCTAAAGAAAGTAGGCATGTGTCTAGAGGTAGAAAAGAGCTGGATGCATACAACATTTATGCAATATGTCCTTGGTCAACCTCAAATTCTTATCGGCCTAAACAGCGGCTTGCTATTGTAATATCTACTTTTTCCACTGAAAAATAATGTTAGCTGTTTATGCATAATGTTTCTTCTCTCATTCAGATGATCTGAACTGCCCTCTGTGTGTGTGAGAAAGAGAGAGCGTATTTAAGATTCGTGGGGAAATTCAGCAACATAGCATTTTAGATGCTCTATAACCGCTGTGGTACTACCTGTGTAGGTTGCAGGCTCTTGCTGTCACAATGAAGAACAGCCTCGCAAATGCCCCTCAGCAGTCCTAGTGCCACAGAGGTTCCTTACTCCTTCCAATTTGTGTGTCCTATTTGCTCAGCGTGACATATTTATTACTAGTTTCAGTCTTGCATGGTCAACCTGCCTTACAGACTGTGCAGTGCAAAGCGAGAGAAAACTTAATGAAGGCAAGTCAGATGGCACGGGATATTCCTCCAGGCTTCTTGTGGGGTAAGGGAGAGATGTTAGGTGCAATTTTGCATCCTCTGCAGACAGACTAACAACGCACCTGGCAGTATTGCTCGGTAAAGTTCTGGGCTGATGGCACTTCACCAAAAGAGGCTGCTATTATTTATAGTAGGTGAGGATTGCCCAGATACTGAGACTTTGTCAGCTTCAAGTGCCTTGTTCAGCAACAGGATAAAGGAACGTAAGTCAGATGAGAAGACAGCTATGGGAGCTTTGTGGGGAAGCAGCATTGCTACTTTGAGCTAGACCAGGACTGGCATCAGTGAAAGCTCTTTCTGTTAGCTTACCACTCTGCAGGCAGCACACAGTGAGTTCCCAGCTCTGGATTGCTTACGATGACCATATATCAGTGCAGAAAGCATTTCACCACTGTGCTTGCTGTTAGCCAGCTTCAGTGATGCAAAGAAGCCAAGCAACTAAGTGGCAGCAGTCTTCAGCCTGCAGGGACACCAGCACATCCCAGGGCAGTTGGCCACCTACTTCGAGGCTGCTCCCTCCCAGGCTCCTAATGCTGTTTCCTGAGGTGACCCTGGCAGATCTCTCCACTGTCCCAGGAGTTCAAGATAACTAAAGTGGAGCTGCAGTTTGCTTCCTAGTTGTGCAAATGAGAATTTTCCTTTGCAGAAAACCTTGTTTTCCATTGTCTGATTCAACAGAGGTTTGATTCCTTTCCACAGGTACAAGATTCCTCAATATGTTTATTGGCAGTTATTGGGCATACTGGGGAGGTGGAGCTTCGGGACAGAAAGGAAAGCATCTTCCCAAGAAATTTTGCAGCAGCAACATAATGGAGAAAATTTTGGTCCAGAAGCAGAAATTAAAAACACTGCTAGTGGAAATGTGTCTTGGGAACATTAATGATCAGTGGTGGTCCTCTGTTTTACACCTCACTTGGTAAACAGCTATTCTCACGGCAAATAGTCACCCTAAAACTATGGTAAGGTAGGAGAAATGCATTGCTTCCTCAATCAGCAGCTTTGACAAGGGAGGCTCTGGACACAACTACAGAAAGTGGAGGAGGAAAGGGGGATGGAGGAGGTAGTCCATGCCTGCGTGCATGTGCAAACACACCCTTCAGCCCCTGAGGCTGGGATGCATCTTGGCTCCTTAATATTCAATCCATTCAGATCTATTCTGGGAAAGCTTCTCAGAATCGCTCTTATTTGCAAGCACAAGTTGACCTTATTCACCTTTGTATTGCTGCTGTCTGAATGAAAACATGAGTGGAGAAAGCAAAGCAGCACAGTGGGCTGGAAAGTAAATTGCATACAACGCATGTGATCCCATCCTGAGTTCCCAGGCTGTTCTGCTTTGGCTGAGCTCTCTGGCTGGTGAGTGGTGAGACACTTGCACATTGAGCCACATCCTGCTGCCTCACACCAGCCCGCTCCCCAAGAAGCTAGTGACAAGGACATCACCTGGAGACAGCACATCCCCAGTGGCTGCCTTTCCTCTACAAGTGAGAAAAAGGTGAGATCCCTTGGCAGGTACTTCCCAAGGGCTGTGGCCCCAATTAACTCATTAGTGATCAGGTGAGCTTGACAAGGCAAGATGGGAAGCCCAAGTGTTGCCAATAAATAAGGTACAGCTGCATGGTCTGGTGTTTCAGGCAATATGGACACAGGATCAGATAGCATTCAAACCAAGAAGATGTTTTCGTGGTGAGCCTGTAAGCTCAACAGATAACCATGGTGAGCACACCTCCTCCCTGACTTGCCTGTGTGGCTCTCGCCCCTCTCTGTTGCACTGCTTGTGGTCTGGACTGCCATCAGGCATCCTAAAACCCACCTCTGTGGATGTACACATGTGTGTGTCTGTGTAAATCCCTGGGAGCACAGGAGCTTGAGCTGGGGGAAGACAGATGCACCCAGGGAAGGCAGGAAGGATGTAGTGTGCAAGGGTGGAGCTTCTCAAGTCTGGCATGAATGGGGTGGCTTTTGTGGAGACAACCTTACCTCTGCCTCCTTGCTGCTGCTTCTTGGCAATACTGGTTTTGCTAACACATTGCAGGACACAGCTGGCCAAACATACAACAAATCCTGTGCTGCTTTGTGGGGATCCTGAGCATGTTGCTGCATGCTGCTGTATGTCCCCTCATGCCCCGCGGTGCTGCCAAGTGCTGCCCTGGCTGCCAGTGCTCTCCTGGGGCTCTCCAAAGTTCAGGCTCTGGGCTGTGAAAGGGTAGGTCGACGCATCATTTATTTCCAGCGTTTGTCATCTCTGAGTCACTGTGTTGTGAAAACATGAAAAAGCCAGGTCCCTGCCGACTGCAGGCCAGCAAACTTGGGGGTCAAAGGCATAGCAACAAAACTAAATAAAACCAACAAAAGGTAATACTGCACCAGAGGCAATGCAACAAGGCAGTTTCAGGAAATTGCTGTTTTGAAGGAGTTTGTGAACACGCTGGAGACTTCATCTCTTAGGTCACTGTCTCAAAGACAATTGAAAACTGGTAGTGACCCAAAGTCATTGCTACTGGACAACAGCTCGTTACAGTCAGTAAATTGATTATAACCCCGATTCCCATTGTTTGGGTCCCTCTTGCCACCAACTGTGCCCAGGCGGAGGACAGTGACTTTTTCCAGCACAGTGGGTGAGTGCTGCCATCTCCCCAACCAGGCATGGCTGAAGCTTTCTGTGGATGAGCAATCAATTTGGGGGCCCCATGTCCCTAGGTGTGCCATATCCATGGTGCTCTGTGCCTTTAAATAGAGTTCTGGGTGTTCTGCACCTCTCAAATTAACACTTGTAGGTGCTTTAAACAAGGCCATGCTGAAATCTGCAGGGCTCATACAGTGCAGTTCACAATGCCACGTGGCTGCCACGGCTCGAAGAAGGCAGAAAAGCCATAGTGGAAGCTAGCAAACCAGCGTGGTGTGCCACCTCGTCCCATCTTTCCTGTCTTTGAGCTGGATTCTCATCTCCAGTGATATGGTAGCAGTTCCCTTTTCTTTATAGGAGTCCCTCAGTGTTTTAATTTGTCTCACTAAAATCACAGCCTGGCTCTGTTTTTATTCTGTTTTGACACCTTTGCTTCCAAAGAGGAGGACCATAACTTTCTCCTCACCGTTTGTGCAAAGGGCACAGAACCAGAGCACCACAGCCTTTGGAGGTAGTCCTGTTAAAGAGAAGAGTGAGGTGATGGTGTGTTAGAAAAAATGCCCAGGGAAGTCTTTGCTACTATCAGTGTTTGAAAGATGATAAGCTGTTAGATAAATCTCCTATAAAATATCAGTCAGTCTGCTTAGGCCAAAGTGGGTTGGTCAAAGGTGGTCGTAAGGATTTGCAAAATGTCCTTTCAGGTTTACAGGCTAACCAGTCAAGAATATGAGGTAGAAAGTAGTGGGAGTGGAGATTTTAAAAGTTGTGCTGGCTCGGAAAGCACAGCCACGTTGGCCTGCCCACCCAGCATTTGCTGAGGATGCACCATGCAACAAGGGATCGGCGTGTCCCCGGCTGCTCCTGTCCTCGGTGAATGCATGCCCAGTGCACACCGCATCCTGGGGGCAGGGGTGGTGGTCCTGGGAGAAGCTTGCCAGAGACAAGGAACATCTCCAGCCAAGGGAACTTAAACAATGAAGTTAAAGATTTGGTTTAGGTGCATCTTGCATCCCTGCCCAGTTGCCAGCCCCTGTCCCACTCCCTGAAGTAATGCCATTTTCCTCAGTGTATTTTTCCACCTGAAAAAGAGTCTCTGCTTGTGGGGAGCAAATGAGTGGATGCGATTTGGGTAGTTAGCGTGGCTGAGGGATCCTGCTTAGATCAGAGAAGGAATAAGAAGGTAACAGAGGGGGAGAGACAATCTTTTGAGCACTGCTTCTTGTAATCGGGTGTTGGGGCTAATGCAGTATTTTTCTCTACCCATGTATGATCATTGCATTTACATTTCTTGCCTGAAGACACAACTGATTTCAGGACACATTTGTAAGCTGATGACGCCTGCCTCCTGAGGTGGATACAGGGCATTTTTCCTCTGCTATGAGAAGGCAGCCAGCTTGTTCCAGCAGCATGTATGCTGCATGCTGGGCAGGATCTTAGCCAGGCTCTGGCCATCTACAGGGCCAGGTACTGAGAGACTGGTGGGGTGCAGATGGTCCTCAACCCAATGGCCAGGTGGCCAGCACCAGGAGGGTAACCCTCTCATCTTCCTAGGGGTTATTTCCAACACGTGTTTAAGGCAGTATTAAAGGCATAATTGCATTATTGAGTACAACAGGCACTCATCTCCATCTAACTGGGGGGGAAACCCACTGTGGTGGCCTGCCTGTGCAGGTGCTGCTGCTCTTCCTGTGGTGGGGGAAGAAAACTGCAAGAGTGGCCACCTGTCTGGGGTTTATTTGAGCAAAATCACCTTTCAGGCTCAGCTGCAGCCTTCCTGTGTGACCCTGGCAGCTCGGCCCCTGAGTGCTACCCAGGTATCAATGGATAAGATGCAGATGTGATGTGAGCTGAGCAGCACTGCCAACAGATGAGCTCTTGTGAGGCCAAGTAATCCCCTCACCAAGAAAAGGGCTTGTCTTCCTGTTCTATAGAAGATCAGCTAGAAAATATCTTGGGAGATGTTTCCATGAAGTACATGGGACAAACTTTTGCCATTTTGGAATCTGTTAGGATCTGCTCAGGCTCTGGGTTCTTACACTGCTGAGAAGTAGCTCAGGAAAAAGCAGAGCATCTCTCATCTCTGTCAGCCCAGTACAAACTCTTCTTTTTTCCTCCCCCTCTGCTCCTCACCCCGCTGCACAGGTGTCCTGTGCTTGGGCTGCAAAGGAAAAAAACCATTTTGTTTTCTTCTTGCTTTATTTGTGCTTTCCGAGTGTCTGTGTATAGCTGAAGGGCAACATGCACCTGCTTGTACAAATTTTAAATAGGCTCATTTGCTCCAAGCAATGACATCCAAGCAATGGCAAATGCGGGCATCTGTTGCTCAAAGGAAATAGTGGTGTCAACTTGTCATGCCTTGTTCCTGCTCCTGCATCCTGTGTAGCGAAGCGGCAACCCACGCACAGCTGGAATTCCTGCCAACAGAAGAGCAACAGTCAGTAGGTGAAATCCACATGGTGCCTCATTCGGGTCTTTGAAATTGGACTCTTACAGGGCTCCAGTGTTGTGTGACCTTTTGCTAGACAGAGGTGAATTTTCCTTTTGTATGAAAACAAACAAGCAAAAAATCATCTGACTTCAAAGGATTCGTTGTCAAAATGCTTTCCATCTGTGCAGCATTCTGTTTGTTATTTGCTTTTGTCTTCTGTTCCCGAGGGGTTAATTAAGATATGTATCCTCCATTCTGGGCTATTTCTTTATTGTAGAGAGGCTGAAAACATAGATTTGTTTTTATCTACGGCAACATAGTCATATGTCCTGAATCGCTGCTGGCAGAGCTGGAAGCAGCTTATAAGAGCAGCCGATATATCTCCCTCCTGATGCAAAGTTCCTCCTTGAAGGGCAGTCCTTGTGTTTTAATCAATATGATATATAGGAGCTTCGATTACTTCCCTTGCTACTGCCGTTTCCTCTATTATTCACAAATCCTAGAGTTATCTGGAAACCCTGGAGATTTTGACTGTGTTTGTAGTCGTGGCAGTCCAAGGAGGTCTAATTCTAGTTGCAATTAATGCATATTAAGACGCATGCATACAGATTTGTTTCATGGTTTGCTTTTAGACTCTGGACAGGCTGGGCTGCTCTGCCACAGCATGGCTGATGATGAGAGATTGATTATATCCTTTGAGTTTTATCTCAAACAGTGATGTTCAACATCTTCTGATTCCACAGAAGCCAATTTGTTACCTTGCAACTTATGGAGATACTGGGTGAGCATCTAAATATACCTGCCTCAAGGCCCTGGTTAGTGCAAGGGCTAGTGCAATGTGTTGTATTCAACTTAGAGCCTCTCTCTTTTTAAAGAAACAGAAGTAAGAACAACAAAAACAGAAGTAAGGGCAGGGGAAGGGAGAAATCAAATATCTCCAGAAAGGCCTGTGGGTCAGAAAGAGGGAGAGATGGGTGAACTTCAAGGCCTGGCCCAGTGGGCTTTGGCTTGAGTGCTGCATGTAGGGCAAGCTGTACGGCCTCTGCTCCAGTGCGGAACACAAGGCTTTTGTCTCCAGGCTAACTGGGCTGCCATCATTGGCAACACAAGCACCGGTTTTGTGACAGCAAAACTATGAGAGCCCTCCTGGTGATGCCGCATACAAGACCACAGAAGAGACCAGAGCCATACCTGCTGCCAGCCAGCTCCAAGTCTGGAGATCTTCCAGTGGGGTGCCCTGGGTGGCAAGTTGTTACAGTCCTACTTGCCAGTGGCCTCTTCCTTGCTGGGCCAAGGGAGATCCCTTACTTCAAGAGAAGGGGCAGTATCAGGAGTACAGGTTTCTTAAAAAAGAGCAAAGGTGGGCTGTCATGAAAGAGAGCCCAGTCCCTACTGAAATCTTAAGAAAAGCCAGTGGAAAGACAATGTCAATATAAGGTTTGCTACAGCTCCATATCCAGCCTATAAAGACCATAGGCCCTACTTTCTGGCTCAATGAGCAGCATGGCAGATAAGGGTGTTTTATGTCCATTGAAAAGGTTCATGTCAAGTGTGAGGATTAGTTCTCTGCAGCACAAGAGATTAAGTTTGGATTTCGCAAGCTTTCCCATTATCGGCTTTCTCCCTAGACGATCCCCAAAGGCATGTAGCACCCTCCCTGGCCAGCACTGATTCTCAGGGAGCGTCTCTCATTCAGCTATATTCCTTTTGCTCCGGCTCCCCATTAAGCAACCATTGCACTGAGACGGTGGTTCACTCTGCAGATTTGCTGGGCCTCTCCCACACACCTCCAGGGATAAAACCTACTTTCTGTATTAGAAGGGGAAAAGAAGCAAGTTTTCTCCCACCAGGCAGAGGGCTTTGGCCACAAGTCCTGTCCCTCCCAATCCAGCTGTGCCAGCCAGAGGTGGTACCTCCTCCAGCTATAGCCACCACCACTCATCAGCTCTCCTGGCAAACTGGTTTGTGTGAGCGCTCCCAGTCCTGCTCCAGGCAAAACCGACCAGAATACACAGCACCTACTTACATTGTTTAAACTAACACAGGTCTTTTTGCCTGAAATGGGTTAAGGGGTGCTCTGACTGGGAAGTCAGGGGAGAAATCAATTTGTCATCCTCCCTGAACCTGCTGAAGGAAAGGCATCTTCTGTAATTCAGGCATCTGCGCTGCCAAGAGCAAGACGCAGGTGTATGCCAGATGGAGAGCTGAGGGGATGTGACAGCGAAGGATGTGCTGACAGCCTCAAAATGCAAAGTGCCTATGGCCTGACTTCACCCGGGAGCGTATGCTCAAGCAGCTGCAGCCCTTTCGAACAAGCCTGGGTTCAGGAGGTTCCTCAGTTCTTCTCCTCTTAAGGTAATTTTCCGCGGTGTTTTTCACCTCACTGGTTTAATAGCTCCCACCTTGGGCAAGGCTGAGAGCAAATCTGCCACTTGCTGGCCAGGGCGCAGGGTGCAAAGCCCACGCTGCTGGTTATCTCCAAGCATTTCAGCATCGTGCTTAGCTTGGCTCTGTCCTTTGTTCTGAGTCTGCGTTCCAGCAGCCAAGCAAAGTTCACGGAGGAATACTTCTTCCTATTTCTGTCAAATGTTTTAATTTCATGAGGCAGAGACCCTGAACTGGAGGAGCTCTACCTGTTGGCAAAGCTGCACTTGAAGGAAAATCAGGGCTTTGTTCGGGAATCTCAGAGTTGCTTTGATTGTTTGCCTAGCAAGGCTTCATATCATAGTAGGATCAAATACGCTTTACAGACAGTAAAACTGAGTCACAGAAGAGAAACGGATGTCTGACTTTACACAGGAACACACACCAAGACAGAGAACATGAATCTCAGTGCAGAAAAGGTCAGGCTCCCAAAATAATAAAACAATCTAATTATCTGACACCTTTTCATTAATTATATATTTCTGCACAAAACTGGGACCATTTTTTGCTCTTCTTTAAATTACTGTTTTGGCAAAAGGGAGGTACTTCATGATGTAAGGTGGGTGGCCAGCTCTGATTCTTGTGCCTCGCTGTTTCATCCACGTAAGAAAAAGCAATGAAGGAGCACAGCGGCTGCTCTGACCGCTGCCAGGAGGCACCTGGTGAGAGGGGCACTGCCATACCGGGGCCCTCCTGCCACGCTCCTGCCGCTGTCTTCAGCAAAGTCCCGTGGCTCCTCACAGGCTTTCCCCCTAAAAGCTGAAGGGAGGGTGAGAAGGAGAGTTTGTGTTTTTATTTAATCCCCCAGGTCTTAAAATACTGAGGTTTTTTAATCTTTGTATTTCCTACATCGCTATTTCCCATGGCGACTCTACATTAAGTCCCAGCAGTTAGGCTGATGCCAGGCAGCCGGGGACATTAGCACTCGCTGACTTGTGTCTCTTGTCAAATGACATCACTCTCTTTGCGTACTTAGTCAGTAGGACCCCGCAGACTTGTAACCTGACCTGGAGCCGCACTGAGACCGTACAGTTTCTGCTCTGTCCCCACTGAGCAGGTGATGAAGCAATGAAATCTGAGAGCTGTGAAAAATGCATTTCAAGTTGAATAATCAAGAAAGTGTTGAAGGAAAGGTCCTATTTTATTATGACCTATAAAATACTAGGAAAAGGCCTCATTCATTTTCCCCAGTTGTATTTTTAATAGATGACTTAATGGGTTGCTGCTGAGGTAAATATATGGGTGTATAAAGAGAGTTTAAAAATGATTGTGCCCATACTAATGGCCCCTCACAATATTAAAAAAACAGAGTATGTGAAAATGCAAACACCTCTATATCTTTCTTGTCAGTTTTTATTTTGCACCTTGCGGGAGCCCTATTCAATCTCTAGCAATAACTGATTTCCCCCGGGGTTCTTAGCCTTGTCCTTCCTGCCTGCAATACAAGGTTGGCAACCCAGTCACAAATAGTTAAAAACAATATCATAGGGTGAATATAATCATGGCCAGTAACTGGGCAACTGCCCGCTTAATCTGATTATCGGCCTGTGACGCACTATAGCCCGTTAACCTTGTTTTGACCAGCTTCCTGACACTTGTGGCACAAATGAAGTGTGACATGATTAAATGAGACTGATCAGTTTTGCTCACCAGGACAATAGCCGGCAGCTGCTGTGCTTGGGATTTACAATGCAGTGAAAGCTTTGAAGTCCCATAATTTAGCCGTTATGATTGCTTTCCTCTGGCTGGAGGGATGATTGTCTTCTCCAAGCGTATGTAGTTTGGTGTGGATGCAATGACTTCTCTGTGTTTGTTTCCCCGTAGATGTCTGCATGGCCCCAGCTGATCCCCCAGAAGTTTGCCCGCAGAGCAGGGGTGTCTCTGATACACACCTGATGCAACCAGCAGGTGATAAACTTCCCACATGAGAGAAAAGCAGGATAGCGTGATGAGAGAGAGAGAAAGCAAACACAGCTCTGTAAACATATTTGACATTCTAACTATATTGTAACATGGGTTTTGGGGGTAGTTTTTGGCCAGGTTTTTTAAAAGTGGAAGTATTAGTCATGTAATAATCCAAGTACTCTGTGTTAGGTTGCTTTCTAGTGGCACGAGCTGTGTTAGGTGGTGATAGCCTTTCTGCTGCAAAAACATAATTTCCTTTACTTGCAGCTTTGTGTATTTTAAGGCCAGAAAGACTGTTACGCTCATCCTGATCATCTGCATAACATTTCAGAGCATTTCCCCTGGGCACTGGAGGGCAGTGCCTCTGCTGCGGAGTGTGCTGGGTTGCCTGCTGTTGGTGCGCTGATCTGAGCAGCTACAGATATGTACAGGTCTGGTAAGTTAATGTGCTGATGTGTCCTTCATAAAGTAAAAAAAAAAAATCTCTGCTAACCTTGCAAGACCTCTATTGTTCACTGGAAAAGGCTAATAGAAAAAAAGGAAGGAGATACAAAGGAACAAGAGCATTAAGATGAAAAGAAAATAATTACCTTGGACGGGATATGAAATCAAGGACAATATTTTTCCTCCCTGCTCTGGGCATTTATTTTTACTAGCAGAGTACTGGGGTAAGGAGTTCTCCTAATGTAGTCAAACCAAATGTAAAATCCTCAGTCTGACATTGAAAATGACTGATGCTTGTGCAGGAGGCTGGGCTCATGCCATCCAGATCACTATCACCCTGTCATCTCAAGTATAACTTTGCACGTTTCAGTCCACATAAATGAATCCTAAATTCCTGCTCAAGGATGAGGCCTGTCAAATAAACATGCATCTGTGAGTCAAAGCAAAATGCATGCAGAATAAAAATGCCTGAAATTAGTAGTACAATATAAGTCCTTCTCATTAACTACATTAATTAGCAGAGCTTTGGGAGCCACATGGAAGGCTGCATGTGTGTGCAGGCACAGGATGGCCTGGGAGAGGAGCGAGACCCCGAGCATGGATGTGACAGGCTGGGGGGAACGCTCTCCTGGAAGACAGCAACTCAACCTTCAGCTTCTGGTAATTTTGGGAAAGATTCCACGGCCAAACACTCACATGTTCAGGATTACCTAGCAGAAAATTATATGGCTGTCAGCAAACTAAATCGTTTTGAATGAAGATGAACAAGACGTGTAAGCCGAGTCAGAGAACTACTGCTAACAAATCACTTGTCTGACCTTAACTGCTCTCTAATTACAGTGTCTAGGCCCTGGGTGCCTTAGATAAATGCTTATAATAATATAATGTCTGTTACAGGAGGACTGGCAATGCTTTGTGCGTAGGCACATCAAGATGAGAAGGGTATTCAGTCCTGTGAGATGAAGCGCAGGCAGGCCTGGTGCCTGCCACCGGCTTCTCCTCCCTTCCCGCTGCCTGGGGTGACACCGCCACAGGGCCCAGCAGGGCTTGGGGGGCCACCCCGGTCCCCGCTGCCCCTCCCCTCTCCCCAGGGTATGCCGCCTCAGAAGATGAAGCCCCCGACAGCCTGGACGTGGATGGGAGCGCTTTGTCGCTCCCATGACAAGTTGTTCGTGGGTGCTGGCAGTGCCGGGGGCAGGCCGTGAGCCACGAGGCTGTTTTGCTTGGAAGCAGCCACCCACGTTATGGCATTTTTAATGTACGAGCACAGCGCCACATCCAGCTAACGTGTGCCAGGCTGTGCCGTGGGTGGGACGGCCTCGGGGACTGGGACAGAGCCTCTAAGCTGTGAAATCCAGGTCAAAGCAGGGCAAGCCTGACCTGATGGGCCCCCAGTGTGACATGAAGCCCCAGCAAGCAACCACCAGGCACAAGCCCAGGTTCCTCTGCTGGAAACCCCTTTGGCTGTCCAGCTCGAGGGGAGGAAGCCCCGAATGGGTACTAGAGGCAAGTACTTAGCCCAGGCTAACAAATCTAGAGCCTGGAGGCTTCCCAGAGCCTCTGCCCAGTGGGCCTTCTCCTTTGCAAGGAGGGACTGGTCTCTGCCATGTTTGTAGGGTTTGGCTGTCTGAGAGCTAACACTGAACATCACCCAGCTGCAGCAGGAAGGCAGCTGCCTGCCTCCCCATTAGTGGAGAGGTTGTCTCGTCACCTGAGGCAAGCAGCCAGATGCTGCACCTCACTTGCAGATTTGTTATAGCAGCATTATACAGAGGTCCCAGCCATGGGAGAGGTGTTCCTTGGGCTGAGCTCAGTGCTAGCACATTGGGAAACTATCATCCAAACAGTGAAAAACAGAGGGGAAATGATCGCAAAGAAATGCTAGGATTAGCTGTTGCCTTACAAAAGGGAAAATGAATGGAATAGGATATCCTCTTGGTCAACTGATATAACTCACGCTGGGAATGGATGCCAGCACACTAGTGCTCTGCCATGGAAAAGACTGTCTGGGCTAGTCCTACAGTGTGAAATTATTTTCCCTTTCCTGGTGTAAGTCCTCATTCTCTCTTCTGGCTGCAGGTTAAATTCAAAGATGTGTTCTCTGGTTTTAGTAGCCTTGGTTTTTTTTTCCAGGTGCCTGCTTTTGCATTTCTCTGATGTTCCCTGTAGGGATACTCCTCAGTGATTCTCTGCAACAACACTCATGAAGACAGACTGTTAAATATGAATCACACATGCCATGAAGAATTCCCCGATATTGCTACCAAAAGGGAGGTGGAGGAGGTAAGAGTTAAGGGTGAAAAGCAGTATCCTAGCAGAGGTTGTTCGTTCAAGCCTATGTGCTGCAGGAAAGAGTTTTGTTAATGTAGTGTTGCAATCTTTTGAGAGTATCCCTCTCCTGGAAGGATTTCTTGGAAGCCTTTGGTAAGTCTTTGCATTTAGGCCATACATCTCTCATGTGGATGATTTGGAAACTCTAGCTTCTGCTTCAGATCAGCAGGGCAGACCCTAAGTGTTGGTTTAACTCTTTATCTTTTATTTGGGACGGGATCGATGCAAAATAACAGTCTGTAATAATATGCCGGACAGAAGTTGTCTTGACCTGGTGATTTTAGATTGCCTGATGTTAATAGTTGCTTCTTAGCATTCCTCCCCA
>NW_009269999.1:548263-552605 GCF_000687185.1 Egretta garzetta
ATTCCTGCCTAGCTTCCTGTTTACTTGCCATTTACTTTAAAGTATCTTAACAGACATTAACTCTTTCTTCCTCTGTACAGAACAGAAAAAAATGTGTACTCCTGCCTTAGTAATGAAGACAGGAAATTTGTCATGATGGACTAATGCTATTGCTGGGATCCTTCTCACTCTTGAAGAAATACTTTTACAACATGTTTTGTGCTTTTAGAGTCTCCAACTCTGCTTGCCACAGGATTCTCCCAATTTTATTTTTCTTTACTCATCCATTTTCCACGTTTTACACTCTTGACTAACTCTATTGTACAGAAAAATACACTCAAATGTGTTCCTAAGCTGGAGCTTTCTTCTCGTGGCAAAATTAGAGTACAGACAGCTATCTTTTAAATGACACCTCTCAGCTGGTGTCAGGCCAGCTTAACCTGACTTGCTACATCTCAGTGCTAGTTGCAATTTAGCCATTAATAAGGTCGAACTTTGAAAGAATTGACTGACTCAAAAATAAAGCTTTAAAAACAGGGTTAATAAAGATAAATCCCATTTTCATGCCATCCCAGCAAGTCCAGCTGTCAGCATTTCAAAGAGCTTCACTAGGGCCTGCCTTCTGCTAAACGGATGCCTATACAGTGCTCTAATCAATCTTAAGCGGCTTTTAACAATACACTGAATAAATAAACACTTGGCCATTACCAAATAACACAAATCAACCAAGCCAATGGCCATGTAATTGCAGGACAAGCCCATGCTAAGTATTTGTGCAACATCTCATGCAAAACTGTAATACAAACAGTAATGAAGCTATTTCAGCACCAGATTCTAAAAAATGAACTTTGGGGACATTTTGTTTTCAGATCCAAATTTGCACCGGTTTTGTATGAAATTCCAAGCCAGTGAAAACTATCTTTTGTTTTCAGCTCAGCATTTGTGAGACACTTGTGTCGCTAGAGCTGATTCAGATCCACCTGAGTTCAAGCAGGACGATTCTCAGGGATCTGAGTACATGCTGCTGAGTAGGGAAACCCAAACCTTCCCTCGTGCAGGATCCTCACCTTCTGCACAACCCTTGTTGTTATGCAACCACATGTAAAGAAACAGGGATCACTGCTTTCTTCTACATCTGCTCCTACACCTACTATTAAACTGGTACCTTTCATCTGGACTTAGCTTGCACTGAGGTTTGATTGTAAGCCTACGTGATAGAAATAGCTTCTCTAGTAGTGATTCTGTGGAGTTTCCCTACATCCATGAAGGCTGTACTTTGTCTCCTGAAGTCAGCTGGATAGTCCTTTACCTGATACCTTGCCATCCCCTTGTGTAACATGAGCTTCATCTCTGTGTCCCACCATGTGTGGATGTGTGGCTTTGCACGGTGCTCTGTTAACTCCGGCTGGAGTATGAGCAAAGATGGCTTCTCTCCTAGTCAGTGAGACAGGAATGAACATTTCACACACATGAGATGTCCTGTACTGTAACCCAAACCTGCTCTTTTTGTTGGAGAGAGAAAGAGGAGAGTTTTTTGCTGAGGGAGACATGGTGGCCAATGCTGGGCCAGAGGGATTTGCTGGCTGGAGAGTTTCAGGCGTGACTGGAGATGCTGAGGTTCAAATCCCCGTTCTGGTTTGTGGCGCAGTCATTCATGTTCCTGTTGGCCCTGCTGACGCTCCCAGCAGCCTCTGGACCCGAAAAGCCTATTGTGCTTCTGGCAGGTGAAACAAATACCAATGCATGAGTAAGAGAGGTCACTTTGGATTTCCATACAGATAGGTTTTCCTTTTTTTTTTTTTCTTTAATGAGATTTTGGGACAGGGTGAGGGAAGGTGGCTGATAGAACATTATTATGGAGCTTGTAATTGCCTATACAGCTTTCAAACCTACCTGTATTAACAAAAGTGTGACAGAAGAGAGGCAAGGGGCCAGCTGCTCTCTGGAGCATGGTAGGGAAGGGCAGGGATGCACACAGGGGTGGAGAAGGGCCCTTCTGACATTGCATGTGTAATCTAATCTAGGCTATAATAATTTCCTACTGGCTCAGCATCAGTCACATCGTTAGCCTAACACTGAAATTAGATCTTGCCTGTCAGTGACATTTGCTTTCCTTTCTGGACCATCTCTGTACTGCAGTACTTCCTGGCTCAATTCATGTGGGACCAACAATCCCAGTTATGTCGATCCAGACGTAGCAGAAAGCTTTTACTGAGCACTCCCTGCAGACCAGGGAAACCATCAAAGTGAGTGTTTCAATATGCCATTGCTCTCTTGTGTAAAATAAGAACAACTCCATGTTACATCTTGGGGTCCTATTCCCTTCCAACTCCCTGCATTGATCACAAACAAACAGCATATACTAAAAGGATATGTGAAGCATATCCCTTATCTAAATCCATACTATATCTATGTCTATACTGTGTGAAGTCCAGCTGAGAAAACTGATCTGGTGGGCCAGAGTCATTCAGCTGTTGCTCCTCTTTCTCTATTAGGCACTAGGAAATAGAGATGCAGTATTTCTGGCCCCCGCGTCAGACCTCTGGTCATACAAGCTTGGGCTGTGATCTTATATATTAAGCATGGTTTACCCAGCACATTTCTCAGTTAGGAAGCCTCAAAGTGTTCAGAAGTTGTGGCAAAGAAATGGGAGATGTGCTTTCCTCAAATCAGGGCTGCCAGAGCCGCTGCCAGAACCACCGCCACCAACAACGCTGCGATTCATCTCCTTTTTCCTTTTCCCCATGCACTCCAAATGACTTGTAGTGACAGGGGTCCTTGCAATAACCAGTGAGTTCTTCACACTTCTGAAAACTCGAGAAACCTGGACAAGTTCCTGTGTAGGTCATAAATTTCTACTGAGCCTCTGTGCTTCCCAGGGTGCAAACTTCTTGCTGTGCTCCCTACTGATGGTTGCCCCTCAGGGGTGGGAGAAGTGATCTGAGCCCCAGTTTGAGTACCCCCTCTTGTCCCAGGAGGGCTGCAGCTCACAGGATGCTGGCTCTGGATCTGTAAAGAGGATATGCTTCACTTCAGGCATAGCCAGTCTGATGTCCAACCGTAAATCCATGGGCTGTCACACTGCCGGGGGGGGGGATTCATCTCCTCTTGGCTCCAGACATTTCCAGTGCAGTTGTTTCCACAGGAGCCAGGCATTGTGGGCTTCTTTCAATTCTGATGGAGAGAAATAGGCATTTCTGGGGATTTAGCTCATCCTGAAGCAGGTGTTTAAAAAGTCAGATGAACCCTAGAAGTGCTTTCTAGGAGGACTTTATCCTTGAACAGCTTGAGGAACATTAGTCATTGAAAAGACTGAATTTTGGACAAAATCCAAATTCCAGATTACCATTTAAATATATAACATTTTAAACAAATATTTTAATGTAAGCAAAGATTCAGTTTACCCTTGTTAGCAAACACAAAATGACTGAATTCACAGTTTTTCAAATGCCAGCCGGGTTCCCAGTGAGGAACTACAAACACCACACAGATTATCGTTTCTTGACATCTTGTTGCCTTGCGTTCCAGGAGGGCTTAGAAGAGATAAGATGGGTTCCTTTCTTCACCTCTTACCTAATCACAAAGTCATTTTGTGATCAAGACCATTTTTAAAGGTGTCTGATTAAGGACCTCAGGGTTCAATTCCAAAAGAATTAATTTAAGATCTGTCACTCAGAAAATTCAATTTTAGCTTAGGTCTTATTTTCCTCTGAAGGTTTTAGGATCCTGGCTACTCCATTCCCTCCCACTTTGTATTTTTAACAACTTGCCTGCTTCTTGCTACATTTCCTCTACCCTGTACACAAAGGCATCAGTGTGAGATAGCACCAGATATTTTGTGAAAATATAAAAAAAAAAGAAATCCCACATATGCACATAAAAGGAGGCTTTAATGATGTGGGTTTTTTCATGACCTGCAGCAAAAGAGAGGCACTCTACTTTTAAAATAGGTGCTAAACCAGAGGCCTGAGTTAAACTCTCAGACCTTCAGGTGGCATAGACACCATACATGATGTAACATTTTTACTTTAGCTGGGGATTTACACAGATAATGTAGGTTTATGGCATTTTCCTGCGAATTACAGCAAATTTTCATCATCAAGACATATCAATTTGACTTCTGTTATTTATTTGTTAGAACCTCTTTAAGGGACAGCTGGAGCTAAACTGCTGTGGTCTTGCTAGGGGATGTGTATTGATCTGGGCATTCATTTATTGATTATCCACTTTACTGCCAAATAATCCTCTCTGTTTGCTTGGCTTCATCTCCTTTAGATTCTGGAAGCAGCCTGGAAATTTCACACACTGCCCATTACATTAATGGAAAGTATTGATATGCTAATTGTCCAGGAGGTGATCGGAA
>NW_009269999.1:552672-558979 GCF_000687185.1 Egretta garzetta
GACAACATAATCATCTTGCTGTTCTACATGTTGTCTATGATTGCTTATTTTGAAATCAGCTGAAAATATTGACATGCTAGGTAATGAATATAACTCACATCAAAGAAACAAAATCACTTTTTGAATTAAAAAAATGCCCTGCAAATGCAATGGATTTCTAATGTGTCCCTCCAGAAAACAGAAGGTCAAGTAAAATAAAATTGTGACCTGAGTGGGTGAGGGGTGAGAAGCTTGCAAACAAGAACTCTCTCTGGCTTTGTAGCTAGAGAACTGTAACTACAGAACTGCCTAATTTATATGTACATTTATAAATACGTAAAATGGAAAGGATGCAATATTTCTGAAAGTGCTTTTATTTTGCAATTGAATCTGCTAGCGTAGCCCCCTGCTGCTCCACAGAGTAGGATTAAAAGGTAAAGCAGGCATCAGTACTTTCCACCAACATTTCTGATTTCAAACTTTGTCCTTTGTATCTGTGTAGCTGGAACTGGGAATTTGCTTGCCTTGAGCAAGGGATGTGGAATTGTCTAGACAGACTGGGGCAATGACATATGTTTGGGGTGGGAGGGGGCTAGGAGTGGGAAAACTGCTCTGAAAATGCTCCAACTTTTTTAACATAGCTCAGAGTAAAATGGGGGGAAGGAAAAACAGCTGTGTGACACCTGAGGGATACAAGTCAGGGGTGGGATCCTGCACCTCTTGTGTTACCAGGGAAAACGTAGACATCACCCAGCAATACTCACAAGTTGCTGTCATGGTGGGCAGAGTGACGAGCTAAGGCCCTTGCCCTGCTGTCAGGCTATGGCCTAGGACATGCCACTACTGCCATGGCGTTACAGCCTCCTACCACGGCTTTGGCAGTAGGGGAGAGCTCTAAACCAAACAGTAGGGCAATCATGCACTGCCACTGATGCAATTTGTGCTAAGGAAGGGCAGGACAGGACTGAAATTGTGAAGTCCAAAGCTATGCCTGAGGCACAAAAAAGAGGAGGAGAAGGATTTTTGCCCTTGCCCCGAAAATCCCAAGCAAAGTGTAGATATGAGGTAGATGGAGGAAGTCAAGCAGTGATGAGCCAGAGTGGATAGGGGCCTCAGCACACTCTCAGAGCGCGGGGTAGTCTCTTGGAGCGCAGCGTGGCAGCCCCTTCACTGTGGGTCAGTAAGAGGGACCTAGGCAGGGGATGTAAAGATTTACTGTGCGATGGAGAACAGTCCTGTGTTGCCCAGGGTTTGGACAAATTGACCTCACAAGCCTTTTCCATCTCTGGTTTCTAAGTTCCAAACAGAGAATGCTGTTACAGCTGCAGCTCACACCAAATGGGAGCTGCGCAGCAGGGGGGCTTTTTGCAGACTGTGTGAAGAAAAAAATGAAAATGAATGGGGCAGAGCTTCAGAGCCTTCCCTTTCCATAGCATTAGGACAGAAAGGCCAGCAGCTATTGTAGAGCAAGGAGTTTCTGCACATTTTCTAAACGTGCTGAGCCCACAACCTGGCAGGAGAGGGGGAAGAGGATTTAACACTTAAGCTAGCTTAATTTGTACTAGCGGAACATCCCAGATTGGGTCTGTCATAACATACTCTTTCTGGATGCTCATTAAAACCCTTTTTGCACACAGAATATAGAGTAGCTCAAATCTGCAGAGACCAGTCCTAGTATTAACTGTTTGCATGCTTCAGGCAGCTGTGAGGAATGAGCTCCTGGGAGCACAGACGTAGGCCACGGTGGCTGAGCGGATGCCTGAATCCAAGCCTGGTGCTTCTGGAGCTCAAGGAAAGGTGCATTAGTTTGCCCAGGTGCTTCCTGTCGCTGCAGGCTCTGGAGCCCATGGTACACAGGGGATGGGGGAAGCTTGTCTCACTCGCTCTTTGAGCTCCATCGTAGTTCAATCTGCTTTTTTGAGAAGGCTGCCGATGTCTGAGAACTGTCCCTTACTTTTGATTTGATCCTTATGTTTTCAACTGGCATAGTGATGAGGACCACATCAATGCATACAATTAATAAACCTTTACCTGTTAAGTTCTTATGAGAGAAGCGAGTGATATGAGGGAATCTGAATGCCTATTACGACTCCTCCTTTGAAAACAGATCTCTGACTCTGTTTTCTAAAGAGAATAACGTTGCAACAGTCAGGAGAGCTTCAAGCTTGATGCAGAGCTAAAGATCAAAACATTACAAAGCCATAATGGAGATGAATTCTAATGGATAGATGGATATAGGCTGATATGCTAATATACCTGTTTAACTTGATAGATGTTAATGATGATGACAAATTTATAAATGTATTTGGATCTACATTTGTAATTTTTCTGCAATATATTAAAAATGGGATTATTATTATTTTGAATCCATCAAAAAGCTGTTGCTAAGGAGCTCCAAACTCCCTGGCTTGCTAAGTGGCAGTTCAGTCATATACAAAATATTGCAATATATTATTACAAATTTTTATCCTTAATTAACACAGTCCTGACTTTTCATCATCATCAATCCTGTCACAGGGCATGACACATATAAATGAGTAGAATTCATTTTTGTAGAGCACTATTTCCATATCGAAGCCAGCAAATTTAGATTGCATCTTGAGAAGTTATTGCATTTTGCTCTTTTGCCTCAGACCAGTGTGAACTCCCTAAAAATTCAACTTCTAGGTTGTAACAATGATGGTGAAATTAAATGAGAGTTGTATACTGAGCTGGTTAGAAGTGAGAAATGAAAAATCTGAGCTTCAGCTTACAACATGCTGAGCAGTGGTACTTCCTAGAGAGGTCAGGTTCTCTTGGAGATGCAGATCCTCTGCAAAGTACTTAGGAGCAGTCCTTTGTCCCCCAGAGAAAGAACCAGCAGGTCTGCCAACATGAGTTGCAGATGCTCTGTTGTCTGCAATAACCTAACAAGAGCACTCTTTAGGTTAATAATTGGCAGAGATTAGTTTCAATAAACATCTGGATAATTTTTTTTCCATAGGAAACCCTTTATGTTATTGATTGTCTCTGATCTGGGCATCTCAAAAGAATATGTAACGGAAAAGGGGTTAAATCCCACAATCCTGATGGCAGGTTTGCATTGCAAAAGATGAAATGCCTGCCCCTTGTAAGCACAGTGACATGGAGAGAGAACTGTATGTAAACGCCAGATATCTTCACATCTCTTCTACTGTCATCAGACACCTAAACTTTGATACACAGTTTGCTGGAAGAGCACCTGATTTATTCACAGATTTGCCACAAAACAATTTCTGAGCAGGGCAGAATACAGCTATGATGTGGTTGGAGACAAAGATTGTGTATCTATTTCTTACACCTAATTAGGCACCCGCACGAGGCAGTACTCACACAGGACATCCCCAACCTCCTTTGTACTTCCATTACATCTGTCCCTACTTCAGCTTCTCTAAAGCCACCTGCAACCTCCCTCTGGAAAAATGCAATGACACGAGCCATGTGGACACTGCTGTCACATGCAGTTTTATAAAATGCTGTTTGATGTCACAAGATGGGAATGTTTATAAATCAGAGGATTGATGATTTCATTTCAAGATAGGGTAGAAAGTGAAGATACATTTGGAAATTAAAATCCAGCAGCAAAATCCCACATCTTTTAGAGTCGTGAAGGAAGTGCCAGAAACCTTGGCTAGTAGCAATTGTGCTAATATAAATGAGCCTTCTCTGACAAGCTTGGTTCTGAAGAAACTTCCCCTTTCTAGCCCTTAGCCATAGTGCACAAAGCTACAGTAAGTGGCTTTCTCGTAATGGATCCTGCCAAGACCACAGGTCAAGCACAGCTCTTCGTTACTCAGCACAATTTACTGTGAAGCTTATTAGAGAGAAAATAATCTTTTTTTCAGAGTATATTCCTTGTTTGTTCTGATCATCGGCTGGTACCCTGCATTTCTGGTAGCATTCAGAATCTAGCTACATTCTCAGCAACCTGAAATTATTTATTTATCCTTGCAGGATCTTTGTGGTGTGGATGGCCTGTAGTTTCAGGAGTCAAAGCATGGGTCAACAAGAGTGACTTGCTCAAGGCCACACAAAGTCTGCAACAGAGCTGGGATCACATCTTGCTTCCAGGTACAAAACCAGAAATCCACCCCGGCGATATGAAGGTGTTTCACATGAGGGCAAAGTGAACCACAGTAAGTATTGTTGACCTGAGGTCTGTGGTCCCGCTCAGTTACAGATACTCAGACCTCTTGTTTGTTGGCTAATCTAGTTTGAAGTTTGCTAGTATTCACACATACTCATTCAGAACAAACAGTGCACCCACATGTGAGATAGCTAGAAACAGGATTTAATTAGAATATAGGGTAGGCTGTGGTGATCACGGGACTCAATTACACTTGGCCAGCCCCTTTCATCCACTTTTCCCTTTATTCTCCCATGTGTTTTCCTCCTCGATCCACCTCAAACCTTCCCTCTCCCCTCCTTTGGTCTTTGCCCTAACCATTGCACAGTAAATCTTGCATGTTCCCAAAATGCTGTTCCTATCACATGCCTTAATGTGTCCTATACCATAGGCAACAACCACCTTTAGTTTGCAAGGCATCTGGGAGACAGTTTCGTGGTTGACTTATCTTGGCAGGCTTCACATCAGGTAACAATGTCTCATCAGTCCTCTCTGATGTGCTTGGGAGCAGCCAATGCTGTGTGCTCCATTTTCCCTGATGAGGTTACTGAGGTTTCTCTGCCTACCTTTGTTCTCCCTCCATCTTTCTGTTTACAGGGATTACACCTTTAATCATGTAACCCAACACCCACAAGGTAACGAGGAATTCTACCCTTTATCCAGTGCTGACTAAGAAACTGAGGTGAATAAAATGCTTTTACAGCCTGAGAGCTTGCCACTTAATCTCTTAGCAAACTAGAAGATCCTGCTTTTTGGTAACTGCCAAGGAAGCACCCATCCACCTTGCTTCTCCTCTTAACCCCTGTGACTGCACGTAGTCAGGGGGAGTTGGCTGGAGCCTGTGGAGTGCTGAGATGGGTCACGCTGGGCCCTCATGCTGGGAGCCCGGGCAGGATGGGCAGCGGCTGGGGGGCAGCGGCTGGGGAGCAGCAGCCTGGGAGGAAATTCCCACAGCCACATCCCCCGGGGGTCAGAAACCACTCCTCCATCTCAAACCCCCTCTGGAAACTAGTTCCCAAGCTGACTTCCACGTGGGAATTGGCTGTCAGGGGTTAAAATACCATTAAAAGAACTAACAGAAGCTAAATCTAGATACTCAAATAAAAGTCTTATTTTAAATAAATAATTAAATTCATCCTTTCAAATGGTGTGAAATTCTTATCAATAAATCTCCCCAAGCTCCTCTGACTATATTAAACATGAATTGTAAGAATTCTGCCTGAAACAGTATTTTTGTGCAGATTAGCTGAGCACAGTTTTAGAAATCATTTGGCAGCTTTTTACTGTTATAAACTGGCTTTAATTCTTAGCTAAAATACCTTCTGCACTAAGCCGCCTTCTTCAGCTATTAAATACATGCAGCAAGCTTTTTAGAGAGTTAAACTTTATTCTATACACATGCAGATCTACTTATGTACTTGACACACACAGGGGAATACTTTACAACCAAAAGGTACCACTTAATGAACAGGCAGTGATTTTCCCATAAAAGCATGATGGCTCACGCGCTAATGTGGGTTTCTTCACTCCTGGTCATTATATACTGAAAAATAACGTTCCTTAAAACAAGGCCCGCTCCTCCTTCCGTTGAAGTTAAGTGGGATCTGGATTGGGCCCCTAGACTGAAATTGCAGTTTAAGTTTCCCGAATGCTGGGTTTCAGAACTTTACAAGGATGTTAAATCCCACAGGCTAGCTCGGATTGACTGGCTACAATGAAAATGTCTCTTGCCTTCCAGTTGGGGAACGAAGATGAGAGGAGCATGCATCAGAAGATGGAAAGGGAGGCTTTTTGAGAGCAGCATACCCCAACCTTATTGCAGAAGGGGCAAAGCAAGCATTTATGGGCCTCGTGAAGGCGCAGGCTCTAAAGGGCTCCCGCCTTGCTGCTAGACGGCCAGTGGAGGGTTTGTTGTATGGGGTGCTAATGCCACCACAACCCTCCGTAGTCCTCAAAACGGGCTGTGGGTGTCTGACGGGCACAGCACTCGATGAAGATCAGGCGGCTCTCCGCGGTTAGGCGTGCTGCCGTGATGTGCTGTGGGCAACTCGCTGGCAGGCGCCAGCAACAACCCCCCAGTGCCCTCAGCCAGGCTGATGTTCCTTAAAACAAGGAGGCCCCGCCATCTGCCCGCACGGCAGGCGACAGCCGGGGCGCAAGGGGCCGGGTCACCGGCAGGGCCCG
>NW_009269999.1:560297-571813 GCF_000687185.1 Egretta garzetta
GCGACGCCGGGGCCCGCGCACCCAAGCGAAGCACTCGGGTCCTGCCTGGCTTCATTTGGGGTGTTGAAGGGGGATTTCCTACTTTTTATTCATATGCATCTTTGTAGAAACTCTTCCCCCCCGGCCGGCATGTGTCTGTCAAAGTCGGCGAGTTGATGATGTTTTGTGCAGCTTTGCTGCAGGTGTGAATTATTTCTGCAACATGATCTTAGCGGGCGCTTTTCCAGACAGCGTAAGTAGCCTGGCTGCGTGCTGCTGTGTCTGTTTCCGAATCGCGCCTTGGCGATGAAGTGATGACATGCAGTGGGTAAAACTCAGATTATCAAGTTCAGTTTCTTTTTTCCAAAGAGTATTTGTTGTCGTGAGGAACTGGTAAGTTTCACAGCTTCCCTGATAGAAGTTTGTTTGGAGGTTGGTGTAGATGGATAGGAAGGAGGAGAAGCCCAGTAGGACTTGCACTGTTTTGAAATTGCATAACTGCAACTTCAGCTGTGACATTCGTAAGCCCTGTGTAGGTTTGGGTGTCTTCACAAAACTATTTCAGCAGTTCCTTTTTTGGAAAGCTTCAGGCCAAGCTCAGGTTTGTTTATCTGGCTTGTGTTGCCTTCTTCCATGTTAATTTCTATTTTACTACAGTAATGTTGCCAAAATCTCACCTAATTATTCACAGCAAGGTATGTACCTTTGCTTGTAGTATCACCCTTAGATTAACACGGAGGGCTCTATGCTACAAGATACTGATCTCCACATATGAAGATTTTGAGCCACCCACACCTGGGGTGTTCCTGCTCCACCTTCACCTGGGGGCAGTGCCCAAGAAGACCTGTTTCTCCTATGGAAGTTTGTACTTCAGCTTTTCGACTGCCAACTGCCGTTGTTGTGCAACAGTTAACCTGCAGTTATTTAACCAGAGGCTCTCGCTTACTTTGGGGCAGATTCAAAGAGCTTTCTGAAACCTTTTTATTTTTTTTTAATGTGTTTTGTTTTTATTTTGAAGAATAAAGTATGGGGTCTTTGGGGATTTGTTTTTTAAAAGTTGCTGCCTCTGTGTATTTTGGCACCCCTGCAAGCCTCCCACAGGGAAAATTAGTTTGTCTTTGCCCGGCCTTCGCTCTGTTCTGAATTTTACTTCTGATAACTCCTGAAAATATTTTTTTTTCCTATTGAGTCTTTTTTGGGTACAGATGGGAAACATAGAAACCCCGGGATCAATTTCAGTTAACAGAAAATAAACACTGCATAGTGTCTCTGTCTAAACAGTTGTTCTGTTAGCCTGCAGAAGTAACTGTTGACTTGGGTTGTGTCAGTGAAGATTTGCAAGGCAAAGTTTGATCTTTATTTGCATCTTTATGCTTAATATTATACTTGGATCAAATAGTGCTTTTGGTCCTGAAAAACCTTACCTGCTTGAGAAAGGTTATGATATATAGTGTGAACTTAGACCAGGCTGGTTTAATTTCAGTTTGTAATTGCAATTGATAATTGACCAGAAAGAGACGATTGATCTGAAGCTTTAACCTCTGTTCCCCAAGCAGGCGCTCCCCAGTTCCCTTGCTTTCCTTTTCCAGTCCCCACCTCACTTCAAGTCTCATCAGGCTCTTGGGTGCATGCACACACATGCATGCCCAGTGTCTTTCATCTCTCTGCTCTTGCCAGTGTAAGCAGGTCGTGCTCAGCTCTGATCCCCTCCTGCTGCCCTGCATGTGCCGTGGTCTGACCCAGTTCCCAGCGCTTCCCTTTGGCTCAGTGTCAGCCCAGGAGTTCCTGAATGTAGGTTATGTCCTGCAAGGACCAATTATCAGCTTAGACTGTAACAACATTATTGGGTTAAGCAGAAGAAGGTTTGCTAGTTAGAAAGCAGACATCTATGTTTATCTTCTTCCGCAGTTTGTATTACTTGAGTAATACAAGTTGAACTACACGCAGTTACAGTGAGTTTAGGAAAGGATTGCTTCAGAGAATTGCAAGTACATTATAGCTGAATAAACCAATAAAATGTAAACAGTCCCTGAAAGAAAAATGAACTCTCTGTAATCCTGGCTGCCACTGTGATGTATCTTCAAGACATTTTTATTCAAAGAAACCTAAGTCTACTGAATATGTTCTGAACATAGATTTCTGTCATTTTTTCTTCAACCTGTACAGCATCTATTAAGGAGAGAAATGATGTCAGGAGTCACGAATATTTAGCTAAATGAACTGCTTTTAAAAAGTATAATTATAAAGTGAGTGGAAAAGGAAGATAACTTTTTTCTGACAACTACAAACCTTCCTGTTTTAGCTGTGAAGTAGGTTTTAAAAAGGTCGGTCTTCAACTGGCTGGAGAGTCGGAATGCAGTGCACAGCTGGAATTCCTGAGCATGCTCCCCAAGATGTCACAGTTCAGTGTAAGGGCCTTTCTGATGGGTAAGCCAAGTATATAATGTAGGTGTTAGACCTCTTAAAATATACTCAGCTTGCTCTGTATTTACGGAAGGCTTTTGTGTCTTGATCCCTCCAGTTTTTTGGAATTGGGACACTGTTCCACAGACAGCATGAACATACAGGGCCACACATGTGCTTTCATTGCAGTTTGCAACTACATCTCAAAAGCTTGGAAAAAAACAGAACATCCCCCAGATCAAGCAGGGGTAGGACCTGCCTGAAGAGCAATGTTACCACATTAATCTGCATTGTTTAATGTCTGCTAGGTTAAAACTTCCACACGCTACTAAGGAAATACCTAGTATTTCCTTGCACTGGTCTTCATTTGTACTGACACTCAGAGGTACTGCTCTTAGTAGAATTTCTTTGCTGAAAATCTCTGTGTACTGGATGGGAGGAGCACTGCTGAATACCGTTCTGCTCTACTGCTGTGTAAGTAGAGAGAGCAAGAAAACCACTCTCTGCTTGGAGACTTGTGTCTGCCCTGGGTATACAGTAGATCTGTTTCATATTTTTGACGTGATCCTCTTAAAAACTCTTAAACCGGGTCTAGTGCTCTCTAACCAGTGTTTGTTTCTCTTGTAGCACATCAGCATGTTAGAGATGGACAAGGATTCTTGTAGTAGTTTGGGCGAGTCAAGAAACTTCTAGCTTGGCAAATAGGAGGAAAAGGTTATACTCAATAAGCCTTGGATATTTGCGGAAGATGCAAGTCTGCCAGTGGTCATGATGAGAGCAGTCAGGAAGCACTAGCCTTATCGCAAAGCTCCACACCCATGCTGGGGAGAATGTTTGGGATTTCTCGCAGGAGCGAGCACCCACGGACAGGTTCTCTTAGATCAGTTTCTGGTTATCAAATTTTTGAGGCTGTTGTCAGACTTTACTTTTGCAAGTACATTTTTGATGCAGGGACTGAAGTAAACAGATGATGATTTTGTGGGTTTCATATAAACTGCAGGGATTTTGAATAGTGTCAGGGAAAGGGATGTGTGGCTAGACTTCCATAGGTTCCTGTTGCTCCTTGTGTGTAGGGAGTCACAGGGCCCAGGAGCTTCCAGCTGTCCCATCCCACTTGGGATAAGGTTCCCACAACAGTACCCTGCAGTTGTTGAGGGCTGTGAGGGTGAAAATATGATTGCAATGTTGCAGTCACATGTTGTGATAGGAAGTGGAGATTAACTATAAAATAGGTGATAAAAATGCACCTTTTGTACAAATGTGAAATGAAACACTACAAGCTTACAGTCAGTCTGCAGTACCTGACACACAGGGAGGTTAGCAAGCTCCATACATCTTTGGATGAAAAAAATTCCTGGTGATACTGGAATATGTTTATTGTTACAACACTAACCTGCATCCTAATTCCATTTGTATCCCAATTATCTACCGGGTGTGGAATAAAATGGCTCCCTTTGCTGTAAATCTGGTAGACTAACAGGGAGATGACGGTTTGTTAGGTAGCAATAATGAAATGAGCTGAGGTTCAAGCATCTCTCTGTTTCAGGGCAATAGTGCCGGAAGGCCTAATAGAAAATCAATTTACCACCCGGGGACAGACTTTGTTTTGTGGGTTTGGGTTTTTTTTTTAATTATTTTATTTTTCCAAACTGGTAGATCTTACCAGAATAGTTTCTGTGATATATCCTTTCCTGTGGTTCCTTTCTCTGCCTGTGTAAGCAGAAATGCAGGCCTGAAAAATCTGTAGTGTGAGATCTGCTGCGATGATAGGAATGTTCTCCATTTCAGTATCGTGTCCGTTGTGGAAGCTATTGATGCTTTTGATGAATTGGTAGGAAGCCTTGTAGGCTGTCACTGTTCAGTTGTCCTACCTGTCGCAGACTGAAGCTGTGGTTGTCCTACCTTTGGTAGAAGGCACTCTGTGGTAAGTATTTAAACCGGCATTTTCAGGGTTTGAACTTTAAAACAGTTTCATTATCAGATAGGTTTTGAAGATGAAGAGGGAGAAAGGTCTTAGGTCACAATAGATGTTCTTGATTTTGGAAGGTTTTGTGTTTTCAAGTATTAAAGCAAAACTCTTCTCTGGCAAGATCTCGTAACAGGATATGCTAAGATGCAGAATGGAATGTTACAAGTGAAACCTGTTTTAAAGGTGTATTTTTAAGGTGTCTCTAAAGTGAAACACTGAATGACAGACTGCCCTTTGCCTGTAATGTAAGTAGATCATGGCTAGAGGTAATTGTATAGTCAGCCATCAGTATAATCAGTTTAACATAAATTACTGACTGCTGAAGAATTTTGAGGGGAAGCTCATATATTGCTTTTTTAAAAGAAAAAAGATAAAAATTGAAACAAATAGCTTAAGAAAAACTAATGAAAAAACGTGGCAAACACCTCTGCAGAAAGTATTGAACTAAATTAGTATCTCTGATAATGAAACTTCTAATTTACCTGATCAGTGGAGGTTTGCATTTGCCCTGGACTGAGTGTGTATCCAGATACTTGCTGCTTTGAAATGCAGAAACTTGTTGAACTGCAGTAACTTGATCATGCGCTTGAGCGGTATTTTTCATGCAGCCTCTTGCGCTAGTAAAACTGTCAGATTGTAAGGTTGGCTTAAACTGCCTTTTATTGCATGCAGTGTTGGCTATCAGGACAGGGAAGCCATTTGAAGGGAGAAGATGGTGTAATGCTAATTGGTTTTGGTGTGTGTTTGTGTTTTAACTTGCACATCAGTGAGATTTCTAAATGGAGCCATTGGTCTATGCTTGTTCTTGTCCTTGGCTGCTTGCACAGATATCCACATCTTGATTGCTAAGGAGCTTGTGGAATCAGATACCTAATTTAGCTGCAGCTTATAGAAATAGATCCTCTTTGAAAGTTTGAGAGAAATGATAGCTAGTTCCTATTAGTGTGAGAAGTGTGTTGAAGGACTAGGGAATCGTGTGGGTGGAATGATCAAAAGGGGCAAGATGAACAAAATCAAAATGGAAGCAATGTGCGGGAGGGTGACTGGTGAGAACTCTTCTCTTCTGTGATCCTTAAGCCTTCTTTCTGCCATGGCCTGGACAGCTGTGAACTTGGGCACGATTAAAAGATATCAAGCAAAGCTGCTTTTTGTATATGAGTAAACGGTTGTGTAAGTTGCTATGTCACAGTAAACAGGGAGCTGAGGTAATGAGTGGAAGGTGATGTGGCTGTGAAACGTGCCTAACATGATCTCTGTACCATAAGAATGAGCTTATCCCACTGTGGGGGATCATTTAGGATTAGGGGTTGATGAACTCAGCAGATCTAGGGAGATCCTGATACTGTGTCCTCTTAGCCAGGAGGTTTCAGGTTTAAAATGGATTTAGTATCTCTCAGGCAGCCTGTAAGGCTTAATTATGGTTGGGAAGTGTAGAAGTTGAATATGGTTGAAGTGTGCTCTTGTGTTATGAAATAGTTTGTTTCAATTAGGGCTAAAAATACAGTTTTTCAGTTTTTAGTGCTGTAAGTTGTGTTGGGCTTTTTTTTTTTTCCTTTAGTAGGGATCCTGATTTGTTTGGTTTTTTTTTTCTTTTAAATCAAAGGAAAATCTCCAAGTGCCACACCTTGCTATGAGTCTTTGGTGTTGGGATGTTACCCTTCATCTGTTCAGGCAGATTGTTATTCCAGACGGCTCTTGGGGAATATGATGGGAGGGGTTCCTGGTTCAGGGTTCTTTTATTGAAGATTTTAAATGGAAACTAATCACATCAGATGAGGTAGCCTATGTTGGTCTATTGTGAAACAGATGGGTTTATTGGACAAAAAGTTCAATTTTAAGTGACATTTTACTGTGGGGATTTATCTCTGGTTTTGATGAAATGCAGTAATGTTACTGCAGCAAGTAGGCTGTGGTCCCATTAAACATTGAGGTGAATTCTGGCTACTAAGTATCACTTTGTGCTCAGATTCCTTTATTCCTTGGAGTCCTTTCTCTTGCTTTATATATTTTGTATGAATTTATCACTTCAATTGTTAACAAGTCAGATGACACATGTAGCTCCAGATGGAATGCAGTTGCCAGCTATAGCTCTGTCAGTTGAAGACTTGGTACCCTCGTGGGCAAAGCTGTTCAGGGTCTTTGTGCTGCAGGATCTACTCCAGGTTGGATTACTGATGACTCTGGGCAAGATGTTTCTTTCCTCACTGTACTCACTTCCTTTTTACCTGTTGAATAAGTTTTTTTTTTAGACACCAACTCTCTTCCCATATTTCTTTTATGCAATGAGTGCTACCCTAATTTTACTCAAGAGCTATATGCTACACTTAACAGGCATATCTTTCTACAGTTCAAAATAGCTCTTTTCCTTGAAGAAGTGTTCTGTCTTCCTGGTAGGAGTTGGGTGCAAGATAAGTAGATTTTTCTTGACATGGTGAATTTTTCTCAAGTATTTCTATTTTTCCTTTCTCTTCTTTTTGTTGTTGTTACAGTAAAGTCATTGAGATTCTTCAAACAGAGGAGTTTTAGGTTTAGAAAAATATGAAAAATAGACACACAAATTGATATAATTATGAAAATCTATGTATTTGGCAAGTTGCACTTTTTTCCCCCCTTTTCTAAGGTGGGGCAAGAGTTGGCAACTTGTAGTACTATTGCTTGTCCAGGGTGCTCTTCACAGGTAGTTAGTTGTTCAGTTCTGTATTGAACTAACTAGTGGCTGCTTCACAGGGAACGTGGTCATTGCCCACACATGGCTACAGAAGGTAATACTTCGGCTTGGGTTCTTGAGTTTGGAGGCTGCAGATACAGTCTTGGGACTGGTATTCTGCTGCTGTTTTCCTGATGCAGGAGTAAGTTATGCTGATGGCTATTAAATGTTTCTGCTGATGTATCTATAAGCTTAGCTAAAATTCTGCAGCTAAAAATAGCCATTATTTCTCAGATTGTGAATTCCTTTCTTGTCAAATTCAAACTTCTTTCCCTTTCTTTCTTTGCCTGTATCCTTGTTCTCTTGTTCCAAAGCTGCATGCTGATGACTTAGTCTTCACTTGCTTCTTCCCGTACCTGATTTGTCTTACCTCCCTCCTTCTTGCATTTCAGTACCCTTCTTTTTTTTTTTTTTCCTTTGTGCCTCATGACCTCACTTGAAATTGTACCCATTGGTGCACTGTTGTAGCAATCAATTTCTTCATCATGCCTTTGACTCTATACTTATTAAAGAAAGAAGCTGGCATATATTCTTATTATACCTATACCTACATGCTAGGACTGTGTGCTTCTGGAGGCCAAACCTGCAGCTAGGAACTGTTGTCTTCCCCTTGTTTCTATCTATTGCAAGTGCTCTGCATCACCCTGCTGCCTTTCTTTGGGTGCAGTCCTGGTTGGTATCGCTATTCTGTAGTGAGAGTGCCTTCCCTGTACTTTGTGGTCCACTTCATCTTTCTCCTTGATTTGGATCTTGCATTCAATGGAATATGTAATCACTGATAAAGGGAACTTTGATGTGTAGGATGATCTTCTGCTGCTGGACCTGCTCTTCTTCTACTTGTCTTTCTCTCTTATCCATTGCCTAGCTGTGCTGTGTGTTAAGGCCCAGGTTTGGGCAATGTGGAACTTCTGCTGTAGCTGAGTTTGGAAGGTGGTGTTTGGTTAGAGCAGACTGCTTGAGACTTGGTCTCCCTGTGTTCTTGATACTGTTTTACAAGTCAATCGTGCATCTTGGGCAAATGACTTAATTTCTCAGGGATCATTTACTAAGTACAGTTAGTATTTACTTGACACACAATGCAAGGTGCGAATGTATAAATGGCTAAATAATTTGCGAATGTGGCCACTGTTAGAGGGACTGATATAAAATACTCTAGAACAGTTCCTTGTGTTGTTAAATATGCAGAGTAGCTCTAATTCGTTTCGCCTGCCGAAGGGCATCAGCACTTCATGAACAGGTAAATTGATAAAGTCAGCATTTGCGACCTCCAAAGGAAACACATTGCAGTCAAGGAAATTCAAAGGCAAAATAACTCCTCTAACTTGTACCATTGACAGGAGACTGGTTATCAAGTTGCTCTTGTGGCTAGGGCCAAAACTATGCAATCTTAAGAGCTGGGTGGAACTGCATACTACTAAAATGAATATATTGTCTAACCAGAACCTGAAGTGCATGTATTTTTGTCTTGAGGAGAATGGCTGTGTACCAGAATGGTAAAGATTGGGGCTCTATGCTGATCTTGGATGGGTGATCTTGGGGATGGGGGACTAAGTCCATTTCTTAACAATAAGAAACATGTCTTATCAACGACTTGGCATCATGGAAAACAGACTACAGCTTTGCTTGTTTGGGCAACTGGAAAGACCCAATACAGATGCTGAGATCAAGATCCACTCAGACTGGCAGAATGCAAACCATGCTTGTGAAATCCTGGAGTCTGGAAGAACTGTACTTACTGCTCAGTCAATTTAAAAAGACTTAAGTCATTAACTAGGCATAATTCAAAATCGGCTAACAAGCAAAAACATTGTGTTTGTGGTGACAGCTGTCTATTCAAACTCAAAAGAGGGTTTTTTTTTTTTTTTTTTTCTTTTAGGACAACATACCATTTGAAAGCTGGAAAGAAAGTGGACAGGGACAAAAAAAATCCATGTGGCTGATGTTAGTCACATCTCTTAATAAAGTACTGGCTGAATTTCAGATACCTGATTGTGAGTGAAATAAAAGCCTGTATGGAGTTACAGGTAGAATTGTGGGGGGGGGAAAAAATTGAGAATTTTTAAATGAACAGATCATTCACATAACACGCAGAACCTTGGTTACATGGTAAAACTGGCCCTTTATTAAAACAAGTCCTGTTGGAATCCTGATTTACATTCTCCAATAAATTTATTGTTTGTTAGCCCTTTCTTAAGAGGTGAGATCTACCTCCACTTGTTAGGCATTTTCAATCTTGTGAATGTACTGGCTTTGAATATCAGCAAGTGTGACAGTAAGAGCAAAGTGAACCCCTGTAATATGTCAGCCTATGAGCTCTAAATCAAATAACAAGCATTTGTCCTTTTGCAGTCAGATGGAGGGCTTCCCCTAGGTCTGCAAGCAGCGCGTGAGTATCAGGAACCAATTCTTTTTTGCTCCTCTGAAAAAGGAGCCACTGTGTGCAATGAACAAATCAGGAGTGATCTGACTAGAACGTTAACAGAGTACCTGGAAGATAAAAAGGACATTGACTGTGGAGTTCTTAAGGATATTTATAAACAATACAAATTGGCAGTACCAGTTGTATCATAAAAATCTTCCATGAGGAGTGTTAGCTTCTAAATTTCAAGTTTGAGGAAGAGTGTTGCCAGCTTTTTTTTTCCTATAAAGATTGGTGACAGCATCATACTTTTGAAACATTTTTTCATTGCAACCTTTCTCTTCCAAAAAAGAGTCCAGAACAGTTTCAGTGACCTTATTTCATACTTGAATTATATGTCCATTATGGGTAAGAGCACAATAGCCATTTTTCTGCCTCCTTCCAGTTTCCAAAAAATGTAGAAACAAAATGTTTTACAGCATAATTTCCTATTTGCTCTGCAAATTCAAGTAATTTTCAACAACTGAGATATTAGTAGACATTTAATGAAGAACAACTGACTCGGAGTTCCTGGACGAGGGTTCTTTTGAGGCAACATATAAAAGTGTTTGTCTCTTAGTTACATCAACAGAGTCCACCCAAAAGTAGGGGGTACCTGATGACATTGGTTTGCATAGCTATGCCTTTTTATCAGTCTCACTTTTTAATAAAGTATAGAAAACTTCTGCTGTTCTCATGCAAAACTATGCATATTAGTTAAACCAGAAATGCCCAGTGTCTCTTCCTGCAGCAGCTTTGATAACTTTCAAGCTTTCAAAGTTAAAGGCTCTCTACTTATTAGTGACTTCTACATGAGTTAGACTTGGGTGTCTAATCAGATTGGGTATCGTTAAAATTTCTAATGGGATGCTTGAAAATCTGCCAATGGACTATATAGGTTTTCTGATTAATTGTTTTAATGGAGCTCTGCTTTGCTATTTGGTTGACAGTCTTCAGGGTAGCCTCAGGCTGCTTACTTTCCAATTTCCTTGTGTTATCTGTAGATAAATGTCCACCTTATTGGAGCTTAATGGCCAATTAGCTGAGTCAAATGAAATCTGAAAACACAAAAAGCAGTTCTGATCACTGGCAGGATACTCTTGTCCTAACTGAGGGTGAATCCAGAGTTGCTGGCCTGCTGACTGCCACTGCTCCTTGTAAGTAGTCTCATGGGGAAACTGTTTATTCTGTAAAGCACGGTGTGCTGGTTTCCGCTGGGATAGAGTTAATTCTCTTCCAAGTAGCTGGCATAGTTCTATGTTTTGGATTTAGGATGAGAAGAATGTTGATAACTCACTGATGTTTCAGTTGTTGCTGAGCAGTGCTTACACCAGTCAAGGACTTTTCAGCTTCCCCTGCTCTGCCAGGGGCACAAGAGGCTGGGAGGAGGCACAGCCAGGACAGCTGACCCCAACTGGCCCAAGGGCTATTCCAGACCATATGGCATCATGCTCAGTTTATAAGCTGGGGGTAGTTGGCCAGGGGTAGTGATGGCTGCTCAGGGACGGGCTGGGCATTGGTCAGTGGGTGGTGAGGAATTGCATTGTGCATCACTCGTTTTGTGTGTTCTTTGATCATTATTATTATTATTATTATTTTCTCTTCCTCTTCTATTAAACTGTCTTTATCTCAACCCATGGGTTTTCCTTTTTCTGATTCTCTTGTGGGATGTTTTTTTTTCTGATCCCCCCTGCCCTGGGATGGGGGGGGACAGTGAATGAGTGGCTGTGTGGTGCCAAGTTGCTGACTGGGGTTAAACCATGGCACACAGTTTAGCTAATTTTTCCCTGCAGTGTTGGTGCTTCATTTGTTTGTGTATCAACAGTTGAAAAATTAGGCAGCCCACTTTTGTGAACAGACTTTCCCATTCAAGAAGTGACCAATGCAACTTCCTTTGGGCCTGTATGAGAGACCTGTGTAAGACCTTTTAGAGCCTGTTAAAATTAAACTCACATGACTTAGAGTTCTAAAATACCTGGTGGTTATCCATTTTGGACAGGAAGCATGTCTGATATGGGGTATCTCAAAGGGCCAGTGACTTTTGGGAAATAGGGCACTCT
>NW_009269999.1:571831-621035 GCF_000687185.1 Egretta garzetta
GGCCTTTGAAGGTAGGATGAGTTGGGTGTTTGCAAACACAAGCCTTCCAAGCTACTTTGTGCAACCCTATAAGAAAACTAACTTGGCATAGATTTAGTAAATGTTCCAGTGTTGTTTACTTCAGTTTGGAAGGACTGTGTTGGCCTATTGTTTTGGAAAAAATGTGTTTTTGAAATGCAGTAGTAAATGTTTTGGTTAGAGAACACTTTGAGTGAGCTCAACTGTCAAAATTAAACCCTAGATGTAAGCAGCTGTACCAAGAGCTAGTCATTGCATGTTTCCAGGGCAAAGTTATCTTGAATAACTTGAAATGTACAGATTCATAATTATTTTTAAAAAAGCTTCCTAAGTTGTTCCCTTCTCCTCCTCCCACAAATCATGCCCCAGCACTAAACAGACGTGAGAGGTGGGTATGTATGCATGCAAGAGGAAAACAAAAATTGACACCGCGCCAGGGGTTCTTATTGAGCCCCCATGAGTGTAAATAAGAGAAGAGTTAATTTCTGTATCTAAAATGACTTGAATTTTCTAGGTCCAGGGGATCACTTGCCTCTATAGAGTCACAGTGTGAACTGAGTCTAGTTGGTAGCTGAGCAGGCAGGAGTTTGGGAAGTTGAAGTTTCACCTGTTATAGGGTGGGCCTACCTGTATTTTAATCAGAATCCCTGGACTGGGTATTAGCCACATACCTGCTCATAGATTTTTGGTTATGACTTTGCCTGTTTACTACCGAGGAATAAATTATTCAAGATACACCTGTGGGCTTTAATATTAATACTTTGCATTTTTTATGATGCTTCTTAAAAAACAGTTTATATATTTGGAAAACTACTGATCACTATATATCTTCAGGTCCCCATCTCCTCAGCATCTGAGCAGCACGGAAACATAAATTATGGATGCTTGCAGCATTCCCATGGGACAGGAGAGCATTAGTAATCATTAACAGATAAGGAAAACTGAAGCCAAGGAAAGCAGGGTAATATGATCATATAAAACATCTGCGGCAGGGCTGAACCCTGTTTCCGGTCTTCTCAAATTCCACCTAGAAAGCTGCCCTTTCCTGAAGGGGATCCTGTCTGCAAGGCTGGACTATGTCGCAAGTACTGACGTTATACTTCCTCCTCCTTAAGCTTACATCACCAATGTTCCTGTCGAGGAGCGGACTTGGAGTTGGCACACTAGCATTAAACCATTGTGTTATTTAACGTGGCATCATGGTTTTTAACGCCAGTTGGATGACGTATGGCTGCCAGTTTGTAAAGCTGAATCTGTGTCTGCCTCAACTCTGGCAACTGCTGTTGAGGGTGAAAGCTCTAGAAGTGTGACAGACATGTTTTAAGTGCGTGTAGGCAATATGTAGGGCTGTCTACTTGGTAAGCTTGATGAAGAATTGGGAAGGGGCAGGACAGATAACACGATGTGCAGTGAATTCTCATGTCCTCCTGTGTCTGTCTGGTTTTTGATAGTACTAAGAGATAATGGCATCAGTGGAAGGCTCAGATGTGAAGTACGGTAGGAGTAGACAGAGTTCATGTTCCTATATCACTTTATGCGTTAGTGATAGGAAATGTGCCTGTGTGGTATTACTGACAGCATTGAGTGGCTGGCAAGAGTGTTTTAAATCCAAAACTGAATTCCTTGGCTTTCTACTGAGCTTCTAGTTGGATTTATTTGCGTTGGCTGACTTGAAGACATGTTCTGCACAGACTTAAAGTATCTTGAAATAGTAGGGCTTGAAGACCGTCTTTGCTTTCTCAGGGGCAAATTCTGCCACTGAACATATGTTGCAGATCACATTTTAAAGTAGTTTGCCCCTGGCTCCCATTTTGCTGCCCTTTATTTTGAATATAGCCTTTTTTTTCCCTCCTCTGAAAAGGCAGTAACATGTAGTTACTGCAATGATTGAATTGTGTACATGGAGCACTTGTGCCTCTCTGAAGTGGGAATATTTTACACATGGGTGGAGTGGGACACAAATCAAGGTGATGTGTGATCATGTACAAATAAAACTAAGATAACATCCTAGAGGTAACGGTGATCCTTGGCAGCGCGTAACATCAGGCAAATTGCTGTCTGCCTTGCTTTGTGCCTTGCTTAAAATGGAGCTACCACTTACCCACCTAAGTTTCTGTAGTTTCATAAATGCTGATAAGTGCTCAGTTCCCCAAAGTGAGTGTCATCAATAATTCATTACCACTTAATTGCTGGAGCTGATTTCTGATTGATTTGGTAAGTAGGACACTAGGAAATGGTATGTTTCCCATGTCAGTTCCAACTCACTGCTTTTGCCAATGTTTCATGAGGGAATTTTCCACATGCCTTTTCACTCGTGGATTCTTTGCCCTAGGGCCACAATAAAATTGGAGGAGCTTACAAAACAAAATGGGGCAAACAGCATCAGATGGGATTGTGGATTTCTTTTTTCATCAGCACCATGCCCAAGGCTGAACCCCAGACAGGCTGGAGTTGGAGGGCTCAGCCTTGCATGTATGATGCACTGTCACCGTGTGTCACTTCTGTTCCTCTTACTTGTTCAGATAGAGAGGCTGCTCCTGGACTGCTGTCTTTTCTTCCTGCTGGTGTTCAAAGGTCTGCTACGGTTGGCTGATGCTGTTGTCTATAAGCTTGGCTAAGAAAGCTGTTTCAGTTATCCCTTTTATATCCCTCCTTTGAATCATGTGCGAGCTATTTCTGATGGTTTTCCATCGTAATGGGAATACATAGTTTTGAAGTGGATGGCAGTTGTAGTTAAGTTTTGCTTTCTTTATGTGAGGAATGCACTTTAAATAGTACCAGCAGAGGTGAGGATCTGGAATTATGCAGGTTCTCCTTCCAGTGTTTCCTGACTGCAAAAGGGCGAGTACCTCCAGTCTCCCAGGGTGGAGTATAGCAAATTTCTTTTCTGGCAGCAGTTTGGACACTGGAGAGGGGAACTTTAAAATAGATGTCCTGGAAAATATGTGGTGCTTGTTTTTATTAGTATAGGATAGTCTCTGTTCTGTATAAGATATAAACTAAAATACAAGTGTGGAAGCAGCGCAGTATCGCAGTCTCACATACTGGAAATGACAAGTGGGGAAGGACTATTCGTTTATCTATATAGTTTATCCCCTACATCTGCTGTAAGCATCTTTCATCCATTTTGTTGGGTGAAGGTCCAAAGCTAAGTAACTACAAGAGGACTTTAATCATAGTATCTTCTGATCACTTTGTTATAGTTTGGGGCATTGTTTTTACCTTGCTTAACACCTGTGCAGGGTTTGGCAATGTGAAATGTTCTCAAAGGCTGTGCTACATCCTAAAAACAACACGCAGTCTGTTGGAGCGTGTCCTTAATCCGAGTCTGGTTATTCAAGGAGGCATTAGAAGGGAATATGTTGTATTTTCTGGTTGGTGGTTGGTTTTTTTTTTGTATAAACATATGTAGTTTCCAAATGGATTAAATTCTACCTTAAACACATATCAAGGATTATTTTTGTTACTGTTTTTATACATTTTTGAGGCCATGTATCTGGATTCTTCTCCCCTTTAAATGAACTTACATGGATATGTTTCCATGCATTAACTCCCTTTTCAAACTGCTATAAGTATAAAATTGAATTGACAATCTAGTTCTCAGAAATAAGTCTTTTTGTTTTGAGGTGTTCTGATGTCTTTTAAACTTCATTGAAATGACAGGGCTGGAAAGAACGTCACTGTTGCTAAGCTGCTTGGTGGGATTCCCTAAAGACTACTTCGTTCTTGTTTCAATTTCCAGTTAGCCAACTTCCTTTAAAAAGTATTGGTTTCAAAATGAAATTTCAAATGATGAAACTTCATTAAAACTGAAAGAAGTTACTCTTTTCAGCCAGCCGCACCTCGTTCTGTTCAGTGTCACTCTAACCTCTCTTCAGAGGAAGAGGAGGAAAATAACTGGACACAGAAGATGCTGTTACTTTGAGTGAATAGTTTTCCATGGAGGAGAGGTTTGACTTCAATTCATTGTGGCTAGGATATCTTCAGCAGTAATGTATCTGAACAGTATATTCCTGAATCTGTTCTTTAATGTCTCATGGAAAAATTTATTGTAGACTTTTCTAGGCAACAAATTGAGAAGGGGAAATTTTAAGGTCTGAGTACAATGGCTTAAACCTTCACTTCCCACAAACAAAATGCTTGATTCTGTGCTCCTTTTCAGCTGTGAGACTCTACCAGCTTGAGAGAAGCAACTCCAGTGTAAATCTGGTGCAACAGAAGCAGGAACTTTCATCATCAGCTTAAGGGTGTCTGTGTTTCGGATATTGTATCATAGACATGTTTGTGTGTCCTTTGTGTTCACACATGGAATGAACCAGTGTGCTTTGGTTCAGTTTGTGTGGTCATCAGCCATGATACAGTCAATACTTGGAGTATCCCTTTTAAATTTATTTCTTTGGAAATCTGGAGAAAACACAGCCATAGTGCAAAGAACTAGTGGATAATTTATGTGCTGCTGGCTGTGCCACATCATCTGCTTTGTGTATGAAACACATGAATACGGTGTGGGACACTTACAGCCTTGTTGTGTTTACCAAGAGTGAAGTTGTTTGGTACTTGAGTCCTGAGCATTGCATTATATTTTCCATATCTTAGTTTTCCCTTTATACTTTAAGCTAGTTGACAGAATATGGATCAATGTACATGATCAAAAGTAATACTATTTTTGTGTTAACTTCCTGAATCAGAAATATCCATATACATAACTTGCAGCAAAGCAACGAGTGCACAAATCTTTCCTTTCTATGTTATAGGCTATATTGTGTTTGAATATGTGAAAATTAATTGGTTAGGAAAATGGGAAAAACCTGTAGTAATCACATTCAGCCTTTTTTGAGTGATTAAAAAATGTAAGTTAAATTAATTGTATTCATTAATAACACCCTTTTTCCTTTTTAAAAGGGACTAACCCTTGAACAAAAGAGGAACCCTGTTGCTTAAGTAGAAAGCAGACAATTGCAGAGAAGTGCTTTCAATAGAATAGACTACTATAGAGTTCATTTCTCCTGCAACCACTCCGGTTACATGGCCATTAACAGTTACATTATTAATGAAGTCTTGCCGAGGTAAGCCACTCCTGACTGTCAGTGGTCGTCTTTCCTCTGTGCTAATTGCTAGGGTCACAGGTGTCTTGTTCCACATGAAGCAGTGTGAGATGCAGACAGGCTTTCCTCCAGACTTGAAGTGGAGAATGTGGCTGACCTGTCGATGTCTTTCACAAAACTAATTTTTCTGGATCTTGAATGCAAGGAATTTACTTTTATGTTACAATGAACGATGAGCATCCTCTTACATACTGGCAAATGAAGGCCTGTCTGGAATGAATTGGTCTGGGAGGCACTTGCATGTGTCTCTCTGAAAACAGAACAGCCTGATGTATTGCGTAATATGTGAGGTCACAGGTTATCCAGTGACATCACCTGCCTCTCATAATGGTGCTTATCTTGTGTCCTAGACAGTATGGCTTATTGTCTTCTGCTAATATGTAACGTCTCCTGCTAACGGGATGGTACAGCCATCCTGTTAAATTGCTGTGACAGGGTGTCACTAAGCATTAGTGTTTATAAAGAGGAAAGTGCCCTTTTTTGGAAGCATCTTGAAGGATAGTGACCTTTTTTTTGTTTGTAATAAAACCAAGATTTTAAGAGGTCCCAGATTCTTGGTCTGTATGATCTAAGGGTAGGATTCATCCTGGGCAGATATTTTTGCTTTTGTGAGAGTGATTTTTGTGTTCAAGTACTGATCTCCATATGCTTCAGTAGCTTGCCAGTACTGGGAAGTTAAGTGCCAGGGTAAATTAGGGAAGATAATGGTGTTAAATGAAAGCCCCCTCCTACTTCTTTTGCGGGAGGAAAGTCTTTGCTCTTTTTAGTTTTTTTTTTTTCCATTTGCTTTGCATCTTGTCTGAGGTATGTGGTCTCTTTCTGAAGTGTTTAACTAATTTTCCAAAGTTACAGCAGGGTCTATTACCCTAAGAGCTTTGTACCTCACTTGTGAGGCCTGTTTCGCTGATCCTATGAAGTGGATTCAGAGAAGAGGGAAGACCTCAGCATATGGATGATTGCTGTTTGCCGGGCTTTCTGACTGGGAAGGTAGGAGCTGTGACCTGCAACTCTGACAGAAGATCTGAACAGAATGTATCAGCTTGTCTTTTAAGAAAGTAGAAATTATTGCAGTAGCTGGGAATCAGAATTGAAGAAATGAGGCTATGAAGAATCTTGGGTGCCTTTTTAAGGGTCTTTTTTACTCCCAAGTGTTTTCAATTCAGGTTTCCCCAGGAGAAAAATGAGTTTTGAATGTTCAGCAAGATTTCCATTTTCTTCAATATAGGCCTGTGTGTTTAAAGCAGTGGGTCCAGTGCTGAGATACTGAAAATCTTAGTAAGTCTGGAGTAAGTCTACTTAGGTACTTTATTAGAAAACCAAATGAGCAGCAGCCAGTATGGGCTGCAAGTGGGTTGAGAGGTTGTTCTGTCAAGTAAGAATTATCATAACAAGTCAGGTAAGACAATAACAATATCAAGTAAGAGTTACCATAACAGCAGTCATGCACAGACATGATGGCTCATGGAAATGCAAAGGCTGGAGACTCCTTTGCTTGGTCACTGCTGTTTCACACTTGCGTTAAGTGGAGTAGGAAAAGCCGTAGCTCGTGCCCTCGTGTGTTACACTAGTGGTCTATTTTGCTGGCAATGGCTGTCAGTCTAGCACTATATATTACCTACCAGGGTGTCCTTAAAAATATCTATCATGACAGTTTTCATTGTCTGGCAAATTTCTGGTAGTGTGTGGGAAGGACAGAAGGGAAGGTGTGAGTGGTAGTGGAGAGCCACAGTTAGAGCTAGCCAGTTGCTGATTTCTTGGGGCTGTAAAAGAAATCTGCATGTGGTTGCTGCAGAGAAAATATGTTCAGGTTGTCCTTGTATTCCAAAGACGTCTCTTCCTGCTTGCCTTGTCTTACCCAGAATTGATAGCTGCTTGGCAGAAGTATTGGCATTGCTTGGCACTAGCAATTCTCTGCTCATTGACCTGAAAGAAATGACTGTTGAAACTCAGAAATGAACAGTTTTGAGTGGTGCTGCCTTTGTCATTATCTAGTCAATACAGTCTGATTTTTCTTACTTCTTTCTTTCCAGGGATCAGGGGAAAAACCAGACAAGCTTTCATAAAGTGTGATATCTTTATTTGAATTCTGATTAATCAAATACAGCCTCTACCAGTAAAAAACCCACAATGTGAGAGACCCACTATGCTAAATTTACACCCTGCAATTTTCAGACATTAGTTGCTGCTAAATTGGCAGAGTGACTGGAGCCAAATATACCTGCTTTGCAATTATATCTGCTGGGTTGGCATTTATGGGAATTTATGGGAATGGCCAACTAGGCCAATGAGACTCAAAATTAAAATTAACCCTTGTAACGGCAACATGCTGAAACTGCTCTTTCATTTGTGTATTTGTCAGGGCTCTTGAGTATGTCTGTTATGGCCAGTCTTGGGTGCTACTGCAAGTCGTGATGCCTGCTTCCCTAGAACCTTGAAAAAAAGACTGGCAAATCTGTGGACTTAGTGCACCCTAAGTTTCAGTTTGGGATACTAATGTATCCTGCATTGGAACCAAGTAGATACACACTTTGAAAATAAAAACTTAATTATTGAATATGTAGAAACCATCTCTTTTTTGCCTGGGCATCTTGAGTTCTCTGGGCTACTGAGATATTACAGACTTTTGTTTTTGTTGAAAATTTTCAGGAAATTCCTGAGATCTTGTCTTGTTCTTTCTGGTCCCCATCTGTGTAACTCTGTAGGTGATTCCTCAGCTCATTGGTTTGCTCTGCAGCCCTCCCAGCATTTGCCAGTTTGGCGCTTGCTGTCTGGACATGTCTTTGCCCTGGCTTCTTCAGCAAGTACACTTTGTAGCATACATAAATATGGTGGATGCCAGGAGGAATGTGGAGCTTTCAGACTTTTTAACCAGCAAAATGATGCATGGGGTTATACATTTATAGCTTTAGAGCTCTCCTGAGTTTTGATTTGACTGAGTGGAAGAATAACTGATGCAAAAAAATGTTGAATGAAGCCTTAAAAGGCAAGAATGGTTTTGTAGTTAACCAGAAACTTATTAATTTTTGTTGATTTGGAATTTGTCCTGGGATTGACCCATCTCAGTAAAACACATCCAGGTTTGGAAGCTGCAAGTGGCTCAGGTGAGACACCCAAAATACTTGGATTAGGGGCCGAAGTATATAAATGTTTATTCTTTCATAACTAGAGTGTACTGGGAAGCTTTTCTTCAAGACTTTCTGCCTAATGGACACTTTGAGTAGGGTGGTGCTTTTTTTTTTTTTTCTTTTGAGGCCAAGATAGACTTCTAAAAAGCAAGTGCTACTTTTCTTTATTGGAAACTGTTCAGAGGATTTTAGGAAATAAAGGACACAATTGGCAGGAATCAAAGAACCACCAAAAAAATGGGAAAAGGAAGAAAGCTGGTATACCACACAGACTAAATCCTGGACTGTTTCTTGTGTGACCCTTTCCAGAGACGTTGACCACAGTTGCCTCTACTGCTCCTGGGGAAACATTCATTTTTCTCATGTACGCATCAAAAGTTTTTCTGCTTTTTGCTAAATCTTCCTCTGTCTGTCTTCATTCCAGTATTCTTCACTCTTCACGGTGCTGTTAACCACAGCGACTGCTGAAAGAGCCAGAATCCAGGGTTGCCTATATTGCAAACAAACCCCTGATTTTACTGCTAGCTCGACGGCAGTTTGTAGTACATGGTGTGTGTGGATGGTATCTTGCTATGGCAGTATTTGCTGGAAAGAATGGGTCACCAGTGCCTTGCAGAAAGATTTCGCAGCCGCACTACACACCCCGCATTAACATCCTGTCTGCGTGGGGGCACTGTATATGTTCCTCTACAACGGCAAAACATTGCTCTTAGCTAGGGCTTCTGGTACAATGAATAATTGAAACGGATAAGGTGAAACTAAACTCCTGTGAAAAGAATGAGCCTCTCACTTCAATATAATCCCTACCATGTATCTTCCTAACAGCATGTTTCCCATTGACAAAATGCAAATGACATTTATTTTTCTGTTATTGATTTGCTTACAGAAAGCAGCAGAAATCTAATCTGTGCATCAAATACTGAGTCACTTTACCCTCTGTATAAATTTTTATTACTATTGTATAAAGCGTATCAAAGAGCTCAGTTTGAATGGGAGAAAATCACGCTTTAGGTAGGTGGTTATAAAAGCTGTTATTTTTCACTTGAAGTGATTATTTTCTTGGTCTCTGGTAGCGATTATGGGAAATTCCCAAGTTCAAATAAATAACCAGTTGTTGTATACATTTGTCATTACTGAGCCCCATCTTCTGCCCCCACTTAACTCTCTTTGAGGCTATATAGCTGCAGGAAAAGGGCAAATGCACATAGTCTTCTATAAAAGAAACCTCTCAAATCTAAAGTAATGCAAAATCTCTTCAAATAGACATAGGGCATGACATTTGAAGTGGCTTGTGTCCTCTGATGTCTCACTGTTGAATTAGGCCAGTATATTAGTAGTGATCTCCAAAATATTGTGGTGGTGTGAGGTCCTGGACGGTCTAAAGGGCATTGCTGTGGCTGCACCATGGCTTGTTTTCAATATAGGGTGCATGAAAATTAGCTGACTGTAACTCAACGTAGTGATCCTCTGAAATCAAGGCTCTGGTTTGGCTTGTTACGTTGAAATTGTTTTTTTTCTAAAGGTATATATGTCCACTTCTGCATTATCCTTGCAGCTGGAGAGGAATGATTTGCCTTTCCCTTTGAACTTAGAACATCCCTGAATCTTCATTTGGCACCACATTTTGTCACCCAACTCATGTGGTCTTCACATATGCCCTCTTTTCAGCCTCTTACCTCTTTGTTGGATTTGCATTCCTATTTGAAGAGGTTATCATCTATTTCCAGGTAATGCTTCTGTTCAGGAACTATACCCCCCGTCTTCACTGGCCCTGTGCTGTCACTAGCACCTAGTACAGTCACTCTCTTCTTCTTAAACTGCTGCCTTTCCTTGACTCTGATTGTCTTCTGCCTATTCTTCTCCTAACTTTAACTGTTGCTTCAGTGCATTGTTTGGAAAAACATTTCGTTCCTCTTCCAGATTTTTTTTGTAGGAGCCTCGTGAGAGAGGTTTCTGGTGTCCTTGTTTTCTGTTCTTAGGGCAAGACTTCAAAGCAGGAGCTGAGTTGCCTTCCCAGGGTAGGGAAGTGTGCAGATCTGTGTGTCTCTGTCTAGATTAAAATCGTGGTTATCTGTCATCAATCTCCTCACACTTGGAAATTAGCTCAGTGCTGTTGAGTGAGAGGTTATGAGTTTTTTCTTTATTGTTAAGAACATTGTTGATGTTTTGTTTGGTTACTCTGGCCTGCATCCTGGCCTTTCTTGGACTTGGCCCCGCTGCGGAGCCTCGCATCCCATCTGTGTCTTGCAGGCTTTTTCGGAGGTGTGGCCTTTTCATGTAGTCACACAGCCCAACTTTTGAATTGTTTAGGTTGGAAAAGACCTTTAAGATCATCAAGTCCAACTGTTACCCTACCCCTGCCATCCCACCACTAAACCATGTCCCTAAGCACCTCGTCTACCCGACTTTTAAATACCTCCAGGGATGCGGACTTGACCGCTTCCCTGGGCAGCCCATTCCAGTGCCTGACACCCTTTCTGTGAAGAAATTTTTCCAAATGTCTAACCTTCTTACCAATACCGCAGCTTACTTCCCCGCAATGCGCTGTACAGTCAGATCCTAACTGCATAAATTACTCTCCTGATATCATCAGGATATTATCGTAACTTCGTCTTGCTGTGCTCTCTCCTCCGTGCTCGCGCAGTGAGTTTGCTTTCAGAGCCCTGCGCGTTCTGTCTGGCGCGCCTTTCCAACGGTCATTGCCAGTAAGGTGTCAGCGTGGGATACCAGCCTTCACCGCCTACGTGCTTGCTGGTACGGAGTATATGGCATATGTGGTTCTGACATGCAGCTTTCCTTACTGGGGAAGACTTTGATATGCAGCTGCCAAGACAATTTCTGCCCTTGAAAACTTTACTTTGCTGCTTAAAGAAGGAATGGTGGCATAGTTTTTAAGGACAAGAAAGTTTATTAGACTAGGTGATGTCTGTTGGAATTGCAAATGACAGGAGGGTTTTGGTTTTAGATTATATGGTTTAGCCTGAGGAAAGACTACAATCCTTGTCTTGCTCTTAACCTAGGGGTGTGTTTCCCCAGCAGCATAAGGTGTTTGGGCTGTCCCTCCTTCCAGGGCATGCATGTTCCTCTCCCTCTCTTCTGTGATGGCAGATGCTCTAGAACTTGGTAGTGGGTTGATTCAGACAGTGCTAAGAACTAAAGGCTTTTAGGTTAACTTTTTTAAAGCTTGCGGCCCGCCTGTGGTGGAGATTATGCAATTGGATAGTTAGAAGGGAGACAGGAATTTGTAGCCAGGGTGGGAGAAAGATGGGGCTATTAGCTCCGATTTAGATTGGCTTAAGCTGTTGAGGAGATGCACCTTTAGCTAATCACAGTGATGTACAAGAAGCAGTTATGGTTATTTTGATACAGTGCTTCTGCCACTGACTGATAATACCATTCCGTACTGTCATCTTATGTGTTTGGTCTCTAAGGTCTCTGGAGGTACAGAGGTTGGGGTTTTGTGGAGGTTTGTTTTGTTTTGTTTTTCTCACTGGGTGAAACATTCTTCTGCCTACCAGTTAACAATTTCTGTTCATAGGGTTTTTTTTCTGTAATGCATAGCTCTTGCTTCAACTGCATTCATTTGCAGAGGTTGATTCTGTGCATTATCTGTGTGGTGGGACAGAAGACTGCAGAAATAATAAATATTCTTGTAAGTGCTGAGTGCTCCTACTCATTGGAGAAGGGGCAAGATGATACCTCCTTAGCATCCTGCTGGGGAGGGACAGGGTTGGCATTCTCCTTCGTAGTTACTGCTTTTCCCTTCCTCTCCTCCCCTTCCACACCTTTGTATTACTGCATATCTGGGCATTTCTGGTTTTGTATGCTGGGATGTAGAGAGAGAGAGAGAGCGTCCAGTATCAGCTACCAACTCCAAAGGACTTAAGTGCTCTTTATGCCTACAAGTTACAGCATACTTTGACCACTGCCATAGTGAAATGCTCCTAGAGCAACTGACACTGTAGAAATTTTTTTTGCAAAGAATTAACATTGGCATTTCCCACAGTTAACCGCTGCCACTCCTTGTTGATTACCTCTCCCTGGAGCACTGTTTTAAGTCGTCATGTGGCGCAACAGAACAGCCTGAAGTAGCACTTGCATGCGAGGAAATAAACTAATCGTGAATTCAGTTGTGTTTTCCAGACAGAACAACTGCCCAGCTAGTAAGGCTGAACATCCCAGGGTTTGCACAGCTAGCTGTCATCTCTGAAGGCCCCTAAGTACAGGTAATTGAACAGGTGTTTTCAAGGAGAAAAAAAAAAAAAAGTCGTTAACAGCAGCCTTTTATGAACTCTTGCATCTGCATAGCGCAAAAAAAGCCCTTGCAGAAACAAGTTTCAAAGAGCAATAAAAACCTTTGATCTTTGAAAATAAATGTTCCGATTCTGTGATTGGGAAACTTAAACTTAACTATGCTAGGTAGCTTTTTATTGACATGGAGTGTCGTGAGGAAATTTAAGCCTAGCCCCTCCCCCCCCCAAGTGCTTGTTGCTAAATGGAATTTCTGTTTGTTGCTTCTGTTGTTGTAGGTTGTTCCTTTAAATTTGATTAATTTTGGCCATTGAATTCACTTTTGTTCTGGACCTGCAGCTTGCTACATATTGGTTGGACAAATGTTTCTTTACCAGCTCATCTCAGATGCGTGTACCTGAACCGAAGGGGCAGGGTTTCTAATGATTCTGCAGCCACACCGCAAAATCCCAAGCATAACTTCAGTTCAAACTTTGCCTCTTTATTCCTTTTCTCCTTCCTATCGTTTAATTGAATGATACATTATTCTTTAATCGTAGTGTTTACTTTGTACAAGATTTACTGTCCCATTCTGCCATTTGTCCTCACTGATTTACACAAGCTTATGACTTATACCGGGTGATGCTGTCGGAAGTATCCTGTTGCCAAGGAAAACATTAGACAAAGAGGGCTGTGTTTGAGAGAACAAGTAGCTAAAACCTGGGCATAACAGCAGAAAGTAACAATATACAGATCTGTATGTAGCAGTTTGGTTTCATCTCACATGAATATTTAAAGGCCAGATTTACGGGTGACTGATTAGCCTTGCATTGTAAGAGCATTTTAAAATTTCATGTTCTATTGTGTTTTGCAGACAGAATGTAATTGTGTCAGCAGATTGTGAAAGAAAGGCGAATTTGTGTTGTATCCCTAGGAAAGATCCTTGAATAAATGAAAACTTACTAGTGGTGGTACTCCTACCTTCACTGTGTTTATCTGTCACTACGAGACTGTATTTCTTTTCTTTCTTCCTATCAATAGGTCATTCAAGATTAGTGCTCAGACTTCCTTCTTTTGAAGAAAGAAGATAAGATTCAGCTTGGAAATCTTATCGCTAGGTGGATGTTCGCCATGAGTACATTTCTCTTACCCTATCTTATCAGCAGAGTAAGCAGTGAGATGAGACTGGGGGAGGAAGAGTTTCAGCATTAAGAGTTGTTGTAGACAGAGGAATGTAAACATCTCCCTGGCTGTGATTGGTATCCTTTAACTTTCCAGCCGGCTTCCTCTGCCCGCACTGATAAAAGATGGATTTGGTTCCTGCAGTGGGTCAGACCAGCAGCCAGAGCTGATACTGCAATCCGCAACAGTCCCGTTTCTTTAGAAAGTATTTCAGATATCTGGAGCAGCATATGCACTTCCTGGAGTTAAATGCTTAAATTCATAAGTGAATGAGCCGGACTCGGTCTCGCTGCTGTCACAGTTTAGCCATGATCTCCATATTTTCCAGGCAGAATGTCAGCTTGGCCTGGCCGTCAGGAGACGGGAGCAGTGTGATGGGACACATGAGCTTGTTATCTCCTCCTTCACCCCTGTCCTTCATTTAACTTCTCTTAGGTACAGCTGTTTGATACAAATGCTGCTGTTGGACTCCTGGTGGCAAGTATTTACACGTATATTCCTAAAGCAGAGACTGGGATCATGAAATCTAAATTCTGTCCCAAGATCTGTTATAGGTCTCCTGTGCTATTGTATGTAAATCCTTTAGTCTTTTCTTTTTGTGAAGACAAAAATAATGTTGTCCTCAGGGTGGTGTTATAGCAATACATCCCTCAAAGGTATTAAGTTATATTTACCTCTGCTGCTTCTGCAAGGAAGCAATCTGGTTGGCTAGCTTGAGTTTGGATAAGAAAGCGTTTAAACTCCATTTGACCTTCTTGCTGGGTAATGCTTCTCTTTAGGGATGCACCCAGTCCAGTAACATAAATAAGTATTTCTTCCTCCTCTCCTCCTTTTTCTGTTTAAACTTGTACTAGTTTGGAGCTGTATTCGCTGTGTACTGTTAATGGCCCATAGCCTGTTTCTCTTCTACCATGTTAACTGTGGTGAGAGCCCATGGACCTAGGAGACGTATGCATTTTTGGTGTGTACTCAAGCAGCTGCACTGGAGACAAGCAAATGTGTGGGCTCCAGTGAAATGCCCAGTCCCCCAAGTATAGAGTCCAGCCATGAAGGCTGTAGGATTGACGTAAAGCCGGTTTGCCTCGGCTCACTTCCTGCCGTGGTATTGCAAGGAAAAAGCAAATGGTTGTGTATTAGGGACTGATTTAGAAGATTATATTTAACTCAGGTGCTTGCATGGCTAAGTGTTGAAATGCAGCCACCTACTATTGGGAATGTGCCAACTGCTTAAACTAACACTGTAGTATATTTAGAAAAAGATACTCCATGCATACTGCATTATTTATGGTTGAGATCGTGATGTGTTAATTGCTCTCCAGTTCAGTAAAGGCAGCTTTTGCTGTGAGGAATTCATGGGTGAAGGATAGGCATCCGATAGCAGTGTGCGTTCCCCGCTGCTGTAGTTTTTCTGTGTAAATTGAAAGAGGCCATCCTTTTTAGCGCTCTAAAAAGGGTTTTCCATTGACTTTGGCTTGCCTCAGTAGTATTTGGTGTTTAATTGGAAGTAACCGTAGGAGTTTCTGCTCTTTTGACTAGGTGTGATCCATTTTAAATCTTGAAAATGCTAGTTGAATATATCGCGTTTCATGGATCACAGCTGGAAAACTGATGGAGGGGAAGTTGAACCTGAACAGTGAGCAGTTCCTTGAATAATCACCAATTTACCTGCTGCTGCAGTGAAGAAACATTTTCTGAGCACTCATATTGCGGTAGGGCTGTCAATCTGCCTTTACAAATAACCCTCATAACTTCTAATGTTGCATAAACAATGTAATCATCAGGCAGTTTAAATGAGGATAGGGGAGGATAGGGATTAAAACTGTTCAAGGGGATTTAAGTTGTCAGATAATCACTGGCAGGTGTCCTTTATGTGTGACAGATGGCTTTAGGTGTTTCAGAGGCTTCACGGCAGAGAGGAGAGCGCTCGTCTTATTCTTTGCTTCCCAGAGCCAGCCTGAATGTGCACGGGGGTGCTTTTCTTCTGTTCTGGCAAGGCACCTTTGCAGCAGTGCGTAGGAAGCAAATCAAGCTGAAGACTAGCATTTGTGGGGATTTATGAGACCCGCTTATGAACATGCAGCTGCAAACAACTGTTTGGGTGATATCAAAGGTGTTTACTTAAGAGATGGAAAGTAAACGTAGTCCTCATTAGTGTACTTTCCTTACCTGTTTGGTGCTGTTAATGGGCAATCCTTTTATGTGGGACCTTCCTCTTAAAAACTAGTGTCCTGTTTCGATTTTTAACAATGGGTAAAGCATTCTAGAGAGGTTAAGTTTGTTGCCACAGGCTCTTTGGGTGGCTGCAGGAGTCCTGACTTTGATGTTCTCTCAATAAGCACAAATGTCTCTGCCTTCTGTTTCAGTGCAATGAGTGTTAAACCAAGCCTGCCTTAATTCCACTGGTGTTAATCTTCCTGTCAACATACTTCTATTGCCAGTGAAGTTTATGCACACACATGTTAAACTGATGTTTATAGGTGAAGCATAATGTTTGGAGTTTCTTCATGCTCAGGTTTTGAATTCCTTTTCTGGGTACATCATCTGCATAGTAGATATCTGTAAAGTAGACATGGAGTGAGTCAGATGCTTCATGTCAACATAACGTAGTATGATACATCTGTCCTTAGTGGCTAAATTTACCAAAATAACTGGATCTGAACGTAAGCATTTGTAAATAGTTCTGCAGTCTCTGATGAATCATGTCCTACCAGGCACTTATCGCTACTTATTTGCTAATCTTTTAAGATGTCAGAGGAAGATCAAAAAGTGTTTGTTCAAGTCTGCCATTATCGCTCACTCTTCTTTAGTTGTGATGTGTTTTGCTGGTGAGCAAATATTGGCAGGTATTGAAGGTATGTCTTTTGATGCCATCTTGCTGCAAATTCCAGCCACTGACTTGTTCTAGTCTCTCTCCTTTTGTTTTCACAACACGTTGCAGATTTCAGTGGAGTGAGGACAGATTTCTGATGTGCTGAAATAAAACCTGGTGTGGGTTTACACCCGGCAAGGGGATAAGCAGAAAGAAATAAAGAATTCATTCAAGTACGGAGCATACCGTGTGCATCATGTGATAGGAAAGCATCGTGACTACCCCATCGGTCTCACAGCTACGTACCAGCCTGGATCAAAATAACTCTCTTCACAATTGAAAAACTTTTAAGCAGCGATCCGTTGAAAGTGTCTAGTGAAGATCTCAGGATTCCCACAAAAGTCTTGCCAAAGGTTTGGTAGTGAAGAGTTCATGCTTCATCCTGGGCAATAGATCCTCTTTGCAAAGAGGCTGAAGTTACTGGCATTGTTGAGGAGGGTGTTGAACACCTAAGTGTCTTGTATTTCTTCCTCATAAACCTCCTTGGCCAGGGCGACTGCCTACTCTTACTGATTACACTTTCTGATACAGCGGCAGCAGTGTTATCAGTAGTGACCTGTAATGTGCACAGTTCTCTGGAGTGCCTTCAGGTAAAGGTGTTTTTGTGAAAGATATCCTTGACTTGCTTTCTTAATACAGTGTGAAGTGCTCAGTATGACTTGTCCTTTTATTTATTTTTCCCTGATTCTTTTTCAGCTAGTATTAAATATTTAGATGCTAACATTTTCGGAAGTGGCTGCTAAAACAGATTGACTTTCCTTACTCGGTCCCCTTCAAAGTGAAACACGAGTCCCTTTTTTTATTCAGCCCAGATGGTATGCTTCTTAAAGTGAGCAATGTGTTGCAATGAAAATGGACTACTTCTTTCCCCTTCTTCCCTTCCTCCTTTACTTAACTGAACACATCCGTGTAGCTCATATTTGGGTTGAATTCAAAATTAGTCAGAGGCTGCAGGGTAAATATGTCAACTATTGGAAAGCCAGCACTGCCAGATTGAAGGAATTTCTGCCCCTGCCAACAGGCAGTATAGCAAGTTGGCTGCGTAAAACTTGACATCTGTATGGACCATATTAAAAAACGGACAAGGTGATCTAGTTTGGTCCTTCCCATTCCTGTCTTGTGCATGTCTGTAACACTGCTGCTGCTCGTGTGCGTGCACAGAGCCCGCCCGAGTCATGCAGTGGGCTGTGTGCTGAGTGGGCATGAACATCACCTTCCTGAGGGCTGGGAGGTGATGACTGCACTGAGGATTTGTTTGGGGGTTTTTACATCCAATAGAAGAGGCTCGCAAAGTGAAGGGAGCAATACGATTTAAAGCACTTCCACATGTGCAATTGTTTTGACAGTTCTTTATCCACCAGTGGATTTTTTTGACGATAGAATACTGCACATAAGTTTCTAGATGCATCGACTGTGACACTCAAATTGCTGTCTGTAACCTGCAACTCTTCTAGCAGCTGATGAAGGTCGTGTTTTAAGACAAATAGCTGTTGCTTTGAAGTTGAATTGAGTCAGAATTCGATGTTCCCATTCCGCAGCAAAGCTTGCATAGGGCTGTTGGCCAGGAGCTTGATCTGCCAGCATCTTTTGTTTCCTGTTTGGTGAAAAGGTTAGTAATGCATCCTTGCTTCAGAAGAACATTGAGGGTAAATTTATTGTGTGTCAAAGGAAATCCTATAAACAAACAACTTACTGGGTAACACGTAAAATTTTATATCTGTTCCTGGAACGTTGCTTTGATTTAGTAGAAATACAGCGTTTATTTAAAGGAGTAGTTAAAAATAACTTCGCTTTTTTGTGGGGGTTGTTTCTTGGTTTGTGTGTTTTGCTTTTTGACACTCTAAAAATTTCTTACATTATTTGTCTTGGTCTAAATTTTTTCATTAAAGTAGTGTGGAGATCATGGCTAAAGCTTTTCAGGCAAGATAACAGCAGCAGATCAGACAGGAACTGAAGTTTGATTATTCTGCACAGGAGTTGTTACAGTGCTTGAAATGCATCCAGGTACCGTGTTTTCTCAGGAACACTGTGATGCTTAGGGGGGAGAAGACAGTTCTGTGCTTGGGGCAGGTAGCTGTGAGACCTGGTGTCAGTTCTTAGCTAGCGACTTGCCCAAGTCTAGAAGCGTTGGCAGCAGGATTTTTCATTTTGAGTAGGTGCAGCTTCCATGTGGAAGTGGAGCAGGTTGGATGAGAGGTGTGGATATGAGGTTAGACAAGAAGGTAGCGCAGAGCAACAGAGACATGCCGTGAAAATGGCACCTTTTTGATGTCGCTGCCTAAATGTGCTGCGTAGGTGCTTAGGTTCTGAGAGAGCAAAAGCCTTGGTAATTCCTAATTCTCCTGTCAAGCTTGAAATAACTTCATCTTACATCAGAGATTTACTCTTAGCCAGGACATTTCAGTTTTGTAATGTTTGAGAACTTGTAAATTCTCTAGAATAAAAGTTGACGGCTACCAGGAAGGTCTTCCAGTTGTACCGTACTGACCTGAAAGCTATTTTTTGGGGGGGAATGTGGAGAACAGTTAGTTTCTGCTATTGAAGCTCTTTTGAATGCTTCATAACAAACTTGAGAACATGACATATTGGCTCTGCCTTTACATGCCAAAGAATACCCAGGTATCTAATCTCTTTCGTACGCTGTTCTGGTGACGGCACGCTGTAGTTTTGTAATGCCATGGTAGGTTTTTCTCTGGTTGCCGGCAGAGGTGTTACTGGCCGCCAAGTCCCAGTGCGCTAACAGGAGGTGGTATAATGCTGACAGTTTCACCCTCTCTAGCTGTTTGAGTGTGGTGGTTTTGGTTTGGTGGTTACTTACCAGGTGCAGGTCAATGGTAGGAAGACTGATCTGAATGTGTTCAATCACTGGTTTAAGTGAAAAACCAAACCCAACAAAACCCCCCTTGCTAGTTGAACGTAGAACAGCAGAGCTTAGTTACCAGGGATGGTGTAAGGCTGCACTAGCCCGGAGGTGGCTATCGACAGCGCTGTATCTTTTCGGTGTTTCATGGCAGGACTAGTCAAGGACAAACTGTTCCGGCTGGTGATTTAGATTTAGGGACTCAGGGATGAAGTAGAGGTGGGGTACAGCATTTCCCCGGGAGCTGCTGGGAGCAGTGAAGACCCTGCCTGAGTGAGCTGGAGCCGAGCTTCTTCCAGTGTGCTGTAGGCTGTAGCCTTTTCCCATCACAGTGCAGAGAGCAAACCCATTCTTTCTTGATCAGAAGAGCAATGATGCAGGAAATGAAACTGAGGTTTGAATGAAACTGCTATAAAAGCAAAAAGATGTCAGATTGCTAGCTGCATGGCCTGCTTTTTGCTGGCTGTCTCTTTAAGGTGCTACAGCAGGAGAATTACAGGTGGCTCTGGGTGTGTGGCCAGCGGCTGAGATTGCCCCATCTGCCTCAGAAGACCTTATTTCCACCCTTTTCTGAACTACCTCATCTTTTAACAGCTTGGCACAAATTTCCATGAAGGTACCTGCTCTGTGCTGATGGATTCCTAAAGCATCCTCAGGAGAATATTTGCAAGAAATAACATTTGAGAGTAAATACATTGTTAGGGGCAGACACAGGAATAAAAAAATACCTCCCTGAGGCATTGCTATCATGTGTCTTTTGAAACAGTGATGTAAAACTTAGCAGTTTTGCCTGCATCGGCGATGGAGCATTTTGCTGTGTTGCAGGAGAGGAAGGGAACCATCTGCATTTGGCTGAGGAGTTTCTGGAAAGCCTCATGCTTAGAAGCTCGGTTTTTTAGCAGTCGAGTTCTCCAAAGATGCCTGTATGGAGCAGGTTCCTCCCTGGACTGCAGGAATGAGCTAGAAAACAGTCCTCCCTGAAACTATTGGTCCTGGCAGCTGTGATCTGCTCTGTGCCCCGTGTAGCGTCAAAGAGCGGGGCACCCACCGTGCTGTGTTCGTAGTGCTTCTTCTCGCCCCTGGAGCTCAGGCCTTCTCCAGGAGAGGAAGGAGTTGGACTCCCACAGAAGCAGGAAGCAAGCTGGTGTAGGGTGGGCAATGGAGGGAACTGACTGCAGCTCTGCCACTCCCCCGAGGTTCCAAAAATCATGCAATTATCCTCAAAACAGGTAAATGATTAAGCTGCACATCAGCTTAAGTTGTTCTTCCTGGTTTGGAGCCATAAAGATACGCAGGCAGGTGAGGGGGGCATATCAAAATGTCACAAAAGTGACACCTCCACCCGTATGTGGGAAGGTTTATATTTCTGGTTTTTGCCTGGTCAAGTGCATGTTGCCTGGGACTGGTCTGGAACATGACAGACGAAGGCAAGGGGAAGAATTTTCTTTCTCATCCTCCGCCTTGACTTGCAGAGTTCCCCCAGCTCAACAACACGCTGTGCCATTTCGGTGCTTGTTAAAACCATTGAGTGTCATTATCTTCCTTGTGTTTCTGTGACATCCGCATTCCAAAACCAATGCACAAAGTGGGAAACACAGTAGATTTAAATGACTGAATAGAGCTGTGTGTAACCTTGAAGGCAAATCTCTAGGTTTCCCTTGTGCACTGTTCTCTTGATCTCCAGTATCCTGCCACTAAACCCCTTCGGCTTGGCGGACTCTTAGCATGCCAACTGCCTTACTATATAAGCCTGTGGACTAGAGGACTGTTAATACCGACAAGCTCGATTCGAACTGTGATCAGCAGCACTACATTTAAAACTTAATTGAAAACCTAGTACAAATTAGTCAATGTGTTACCTAGTTCCTAGCCTTTGGCTAACAACAACAAAAAGTATTCTGCAAGCTAAGCAGTGATCTGACAAAAGCATGGGAGTATGGAGCTGAGTTCTTGTAGCCTTGTCTGTTTTACTTGCGTTTAGACTGACCCTGTGAAGGAGACTTTTTTTTTTTTTTTAAGAAACTTTGCTTTGACCTGAGGATATGTAGAAGGCTGTATGTATGTTTCTAGAAAGAAAATAACAACGAAGAAATCTGTAAAATGGGGAGTGTGAATGGAGAACAGGTAAAATGATAATTTAGGACAAAAAGTGCTACCAAGTACCATACTCAGGATACTGATAGGAGAATGGCAAAATAACCAGGGTCAAGATTCATTTGTCTCATCTTCATTCAAACACTGACAAACACCTTGCTCAGTGACTGCTTTTGCTGCCTTTTTAAAAATCCCCTGTAAACTTTCCTCTTTTTTATTTGTTGCAGAGAGCCAACTGTTGCCTGGGAATAACTTCACAAATGAATGCAACATTCCTGGAAACTTCATGTGCAGTAATGGGCGCTGTATCCCGGGGGCCTGGCAGTGTGATGGGCTGCCAGACTGCTTTGATGACAGTGATGAGAAGGAATGCCGTAAGTGACCATTGCTATGACCTTAACGTGCTTAATATCACAAGGCTTGGCTAGGCAGTGTTGCCAGTGTGTTTTGTAGTGTGTATTAGGTAAGTAACAAAGCTGTTACTAGTTTCTTAATTGAGCAATTGTTAGAAAAAATGTTTAGCCTTTCTTATTATTTCAGGTCTTTAAGGTTCTTCAAATTGTCCAGTTGTAATGCAGCACTTTGTAGCAGGTATCTAAACCCCTATTCACAGGTGGATAAATTAAGACAGATTTGACTTATGATTCTTCCAGTGGAAGAGTGATGCTCTGTGATTTTTAGGGATCCTGCGTATACGGCTTCAGCATGCTGGCTTAGTGCTGTAAGTTGACTTCCGCTACCATCAAGACTAGTTCCTTTCATTTCAAAATTGTTGACTGTATCATGTTGTTTTTGTTTTCTCCCATCAAAATGTAATTCTGAACCCTTTGAAACTTAATACTAACTTTCTAGAAAATAGATCAAATGAATTGGCTAATAACGATTACTTGTTTTAATCATCCCTACAGAACTCCCAGTCTAGAGAGCTAAAAAAAAGTCTGATCTGGTTTGCATTTGTGATTTCATCTCTTTCTTAGCGTTAATTAAGCTTTAGTTAATGTTACTCAACCATTAGTTAGCATGAAACTTTCTAGACTACGTGTTAGTCATGGTTTAACCCCAGCTGGCAACTAAGCACTACACAGCTGCTTGCTTGCTCCCCCCTGGTGGGATGCGGGAGAGAATCAGAAGAGTAAAAGTGAGGAAATTTGTGGGTTGAGATAAAGACATTTAATTGGTAAAGCAAAAGCCACGTGCACAAGCAAAGCAAAACAAGGAATTCATTCACTGGTTCTCGTGGGCAGGCCGGTGTGCAGCCATCTCGGGAAACGTGTAATGTTACTTGGGAAGACAAATGCCAAACTTGTTCTCATGGGCAGGCCGGTGTGCAGCCATCTCGGGAAACATGTAATGTTACTTGGGAAGACAAATGCCAAACTTTCCCCCCCTTCCTTCTTCCCTCAGCTTTATATGCTGAGCATGACCTCATATGGTGTGGGGTATTCCCTTTGGCCTGTTGGGGTCAGCTGTCCCAGCTGTGTCCCCTCCCAACTTCCTGTGCACCCCTAGCTGACTTGCTGGTGGGGTGGTGTGAGAAGCAGAAAAGGCCTTGACTCTGTGTAAGTGCTGCTCAGCTGTAACAAAACCATCCCTGTGTTATCAACACTGTTTTCAGCACAAATCCAGAACATAGCCCCATACTAGCTACTACGAAGACAATTAACTGTCCCAGTCAAAACCAGCGCAATGTTTTAACCAGACAGCAAGATTATGCTGCAGCATAACAGTACGATTTGAAATCCAGTTGGGAGTGAAAAAACCCTCAAATTTCATGTGATTCTAGAGCAACTGAGAAATTTCTGAGAAATTACTGCTTTTCATCTAAGAAACGTTGCTCCTTTATGTATATACTTTATGGAAGTTTTCATTAAACTTAAACCAAATTATAAGAGGCTTACCTTACCCAGGACACTTCCAAGACATCATTAGCTTTACTTATGGAGCAGAGGGAAAAAAGAATAACTTCTTCCAAATTAACTGACTGTAAATGCCATGTTTTGTTAAATGCTCTTGCTTTTTTAACTTGATGCCTATTCTTTAACCCCAGTTATCTATCCCTTTTAAATTGAGAGGGCTTTAATAACTGTGCTGTGGAAATCTCCATATATAGTTCTGCTTTAAGCCTGAGAGCTTTTCTCTGTAAGGCATTAAAAATATCTGTATAAAATATCTCATGCTTTACAGTCTTAATAAAGCATCAGGCTTCTTGTGTTGCAATATTGAAGACAGGTTCTTTTTTTTTTTTTTTTTCTTACTTAGATTTTAACATCTGTCATGGTTTAAGCCCAGCCAGCAACTAACCCCCACACAGTCTCTTGCTCGCTTCCCCCCATCGTGGTGGGATAGGGGGGAGAATTGGAAGACTAAAGTGAGAAAACTTGTGGTTGAGATAAGATAATTTAATAATTTTTTAAATTTTGATTAATAATGGAAATAAAGTAAAATAGTAGTAGTAATAATAATACTATTAATAATATACAAAGCAAGTGATGCACGATGCAATTCCTCACCACCACCACTGACGGATGCCCAGCCCGTCCCTGAGCAGCCATCGCTACCCCTGGCTGACTTCCCCCCAGTTTATATGCTGAGCACAACATCATATGGTCTGTAATAGCCCTTGGGCCAGTTGGGGTCAGCTGTCCTGGCTGTGCCCCCTCCCAGCCTCTTGTGCCCCTGGCAGAGCAGGGGAAGCTGAAAAGTCCTTGACTGATGTAAGCACTGCTTAGCCTAAACATTAGCACTAAAACATCAGTGAGTTATCAACATTCTTCTCATCCTAAATCCAAAACACAGAACTATGCCAGCTACTGGGAAGAAAATTAACTCTATCCCGGCCAAAACCAGGACAGTGTCTTTGGAAAGGGTGAACCTGTTGTAAGGAATTGATCGTTGTCATACACTTCTGTTTAAACCCTAGCAGAATTTACATTAGTGTGAGCTTTGGCAAGAAGAATAAATGTCCAAAGTTCAACCTCTGGCTTTCAGTGAGATGTTCCTGATGACGACAGCTGTGTGACTCAGGTTCCTCACTACTTGGCTCCTGAATATGCTGCTAGCGTGACTTCTGGTGTGCTGTTTCTACTTCTTAAAACAAGCTGAATGATGACACCTCTTTGTATTTATAGGATACAGGAGGTTTTCTGTCTCTAAGAATGTTGTCATCCTCTGCCTTGCATGAATTTTGTTTCATCTAGTACAATTAGAAAATCTTAATGAAGATTTTCTTAATGAAGGCTAGGTATTTACCACTGAATCGGTAATGGGAAAATACTCTTTGTGATTCTCTGTTCAAAAATTTCCTTACCAAAATCAGTTGGATCTAGTGAACTGCAGACAGTAATGAACATAGTAACTGACAATAAAATATAAATAGCTGCAAAATGACAGTTCGTAAAAGTTGTTCCTGTCATGACAGACTCAAACCTCACTGATCTAGGCTATGCTGCAACTATGAAGTTAAGCTTCTGCAGAATTGTCCTTTGTTGGGTTTTTTAATTTAAATACTGCCAGCCTGCTTGATTGGTTAACAGTTTTCTGGATGAGCATCCTTCTGATCCTGCCTAAATTAATGGAGATAATTAGACTGTTCTTTCTTCTTCCCATATATCTATCTGCTATCCTATCACCTTCATAAATGTAATATTAGCATGGAAAAGAGACAGCAGGGACAGCAAAGGATTCATATCCTTTACTGGCCTGCTGTTAACAGGTCAGATAAGCCAAAACAGAATGGAGATAGTGCTCATTTGAATCTCCAAACAAAAAAAATGAATATTCATGCAAACAAGGTTCTGTTATGCATCCAGAGAGCTTCAAGCTCCCTGTTCTTCATCTCCATCCTCTCCATTTTTGTAGGCAGCTTTCAACTCTGTATATGCTGCCATGAGAAAGCATGTCTAATAATATGCCTGTGTAGCTACAGTCTGTGCACCATGGCAGAGACACGGGGTGTGACAGGAGTCCCTGGGAGAAAGAATTACAACATTAGTAAGGAGGCTGGGAAGGTTTTGCGTTGTTAGTTGTTGGTGTATGTCTGAATTGAGGGTTAGCTTACTGTCTCAGGGATGGATCATCCTTCTAACCCAGGAAACATCCCCTTTTGAATCCTGCTAAGCACCTAGCCTTGCTAATAGCTTCAGAGGGACAATTCAGACACTCATGTATGTGAGTATATACATACAGTGTGTGTAGCTGAAAAGTTTGGTTTGCAAAGTTTGGTGTTGATTAATTTTGAAAATGGTCCCATCCTTATGGTATACTGCTATAGTGCTACCAACCAGTCTGTTATGTCAGAAAGTAATCAAAATTTGGATGGGCTTATACAGCCCAAATCTGGTGTTAGAGTAGTTCCTAGCTCAGCGTTAAGGCATTGAAAGGCAGCCCAAGCAGGGCAAAGGGAGAAGAAAAATCACTTGTCCTTCTCCCCCCTCCAGCTTGTGTCAGTCTGTAAAGACAGGCTCCTACGTTCCTTTAGGTTGGAAAGGACTCTAGAGATCATTTGGTCCAGCTGCCTGCTCAGAGCAGGACTAACTTAGATCAGGGTTGCTCAGGGCCTTGTCTGGTCAAGTTTTGTACGTTTCCAAGGACAGAGAGTCCACAGCCCCACTGGGCACCTGTTCCAGGATTTGAATATGCCCACTGGGAAAATTTTTTTTCATAGTACAGGATCAATTTCTGCTGATGAGATAGAAGCTGAACTAAACAATTTTTAAAGATGTGCAGTGTGATTAACATTCAGATCCTTTGGCCTTAGTGAGTGGGAGAGGGGAATGTAGGAGGCCAGGAATTATTCTTCTTGACTGAAGAAACAGAAGCTGAAAAGTAAGAACAGTTGACATTTGAAGTGTGTAAGTGTGTGCATCGCATCTGGTTGTGTCGTTGTACCAGCATGTGGTGTGTTACTTGTGTCAGGCAACTCCAGGGACGACAGCCGTGCTGGAAAGTGTCATGCTAGCAACGCAAGGGTTGAAGCGTGTGTATGTGTGTATAGATACAGGTGTAAAACGTTTTTATTTTTTTAATAATTTTAGGGTAGGCTTTTTTACGTTCCTCCTATCAGAATAGGGCTCTACTTACTGAAACTTATTTTGCAGCAAAATTGGAGTCCTTTGTTTTCTGCTGTGATGTTGCTTTGCATTAGCTGAGCTGTTGATAGTGAAGACAAAGCCGTAAGAGTTGCATTAGCAGCATGAGATGGCTGAGTTCCCAGTGTGTTACTACACTGAGACATGCTTTAAGCTGCTTTGTCTGTGATTCCTCATCGACTAACTAGTTCACATCGAAAGGCTTTAACCTTGCTGTAAAGCATTTGGGTGTGAATAGGAGTCTGGTTACAGGATTCATTTGATACTGTGGACTGGTATTTCTGTGAAGACAAGTATGCTGTGCTGTGGCGTGCCCACATGTTTCATGCACGTGTGTGTGTGGTTATGTGCAAAGTCTTTCTCTCTCTTTTGGATTGCCTTAAGGTTGAATGTGGATGTCCAGCAATATTGGATCAATTCCATTGTTATAGCATCTCATCCTGTCTGTCCCCCTTCAAACAGGAGAACTTACAACTCATGGTCTGGTTCTCATTTTCTGTGGCCAGCAAGTGAAAAGTGTTCGTCTGGGTGTGAGAAGGAAATGAGTGCAAAGCAGAATTACCTGCACCTTGTCCACTTGTGTCTTATTTCTTCCTTCTCTTCCTTTCGTCCCTTTTCTGCCTCCTGCTTTGCGGGACAATCTGTTAACCATCTCACTTTGCTTGTGGGCTTTTTCTTCATCTCCCACACTTGCCAGAATCCATACCATCTGTCCTCTTCTTGCTTCCTCTGTGCCCTGACCTGTGATCAGTTTAACACTTCCCGTGCCAGCTGTCTGTATGCTGTTTAGTGCACAGAACATTTCTTGTTCTCTTGCCTTCTGTCACAGTGATGTGATGACAGAAGAAATTTACCTGTTTTTATCTGGGGAGGAGGGTTGAGAAAAGGCAGAAGAGGGAGGGAATAAGCTGAGACAGTGACTTCTTGTTGTAAATAAGAACTACTTCTCCTTGAAGCACAGTATCTCTTTGGCTTTTCCTCCAAGCCACTAATTTAGCTTGAAAAAGAATTAATTGACCATAGCAATGTAAATGTTTTGTGAGTATTTCCAGTTCTCTATAGTTTTAGTAATCTGCTATCATCAGTGCGTCTCCCAAAATGGAGAACCCTGTTGTAGTTCGTTCCCCCGGCTCTGCTGATTCTTGTCTGTTGGATTGTTCATCAGCCTGTGTAGTCCAATATCTGCATGCAGGTTTCTTTTAAATGTTAGCGGGCTTTTAACTACTACTGCTTTTTAGCTGTGTAGATGATTTATAATGGAAGCTGAGGCTGTTCTTGACAAATGCAGAATCTTTACCAACAGGACTTTCCTGCGGAGCTTATAGGTGTTGATTGTGTAGCTCCTAAATCCTGCTCTGGTTGCATACCAGGCATATATATATGGGGTTAGTGCTTGCACTAGTCATGGTGGGAGCTGCATGCTGTCAGCCACTCTGTTCTCTGTCTGTTATCAGATACAGAAGATCCAAAATGGCACAAACTAGAGAACCTGAATGGAAAGAGCCTAGAAATGTGTGCTTGCATGTTTCAAAACGTTTTGAGGTAAATGGATTATCTTTAGTGCCAACCTTTGTACCTACCTGCTGACATACTCCTTTCGGGCCAAGACCTGCATCCCACTGTTGGAAGGATTCTCGCTTCGAGATTTAAGAGTACACTAATGTTCCTAGTTAAGCTCATAATTTACTCTGTCATCTTTGTTTCCTCTTTTCTTTGCTCTTTGTACATCTTTGTATTAGATTATTACAGAAAGAACAATACGAACGCTGAAAATGGCTTTTGTCAGCTAATGAGCAACAGCTAGTGGAGAGATGGCATGTTGCTGCCTTGTCAGCTAACAAGCAGCAGATGGTGCAGATTGAGAGCATGGCACATCATCCGCACTAAGTGCCTGGCATGACAGCAGCCAGAATTAGAGACATACCAAATACCCAGAAGTCTAGATTTTCCTTCATCGCTCTTCTGAGAGGTATTTCTTACATATCAAGCCTGTGTGTTCAGCTATGAGCAAATAGCGGCACACAGCGAATACAGTGACTAGCTGTGTTAATCCAAGGGCTAAAGAGTGTAGGATGTCGGCTAGAAAAAAATCCTGTGCAAGGATAGCCTTGGGGTGGTGTGTTCTCATGTTAGGAACTTCTGTCTCGCAAGTTTCTGTTTCCAGTTGCTGCTGTTGCTCATTCAACACAAACAGAAAGGTAAAGCAGGTTTTTGAGTCAATGCTAAAGGCTCTCTGACTGGAGCGTATAGATGTCTTAGCAATAGGGCATCATCCGTGCTTGTAAGAGTATGCTGCCAGCACACTTCTGGACTGGCTAGCAAGAGCTGGCCTCTGTAGGAATATCTGGACTTGTGGTAGTAAAAAGCTCATTTAGTTGCCAGTAATCCATCATCATCAGACCTTGCTCCAATTGTCCTTTAGACAGAGTCTTTATGAGCAAGTCTTCTCCATGGGGGAGAATGTCTTCATTAAATGAAGTGCTACATGAAAATGGTCAATTTTAACTATCATTCCCCAGGCAGGCGTTGAAGCCACCTGCCAAGCACGCTTCCGCTAAAGGTCAGCTTCATCTCTTGCCTGAGACACATGTGCTTGCAGGGGACCCCTCGCAGTCAGAGCTGAAGGGTTTATAATGCCTGCAGTCCTGGGTTGCACTCAGCATGGTGTGGTGAGCCAACCTTTTCTGAAGTCCCAAGCAGGCTAACTCTCATAGCCCTGAACACTGTGACTCACATTTGGGCAACCTGGGAAACCAATTTAGTCCAGGTGTCTAGCAGATCTGGTAAGAGCCTTTCTGTTTCTGTATCAGGGAATTGAAGCCCCTGGAACCCATGCCTGAAGCCAGGGTCCTGGTGACAATACCCTAGGAACTCCTGGATCTGGTAGGCTGCATGCTGTAATGCAAAGATGAAGGCCTGAGAAAACTTAAATTTTCTTTTTATGTTCAATTCCTTAAAGTGTTCTGGGGGGCTTTCCTTAATGTGTGGTGGGAGTGTTTTCTGATCTGGGTGTTTGTAACCATGCTGCTATTGCTTTTGCAAGCTTTTTAATTGTCTTTGGCAGGTTAGTAGAATATCTGAAATAGTGCTGTAATTACTTGTTCATTGCTGATATGTTGGCATATCAATCCTCATTTTCATCTTCTCTGTGTCTCTTAACCATGTTATTGGTTTTACTGTGTAGAGTTTGAACTGTGTGTTTATAATTGTGATTTTTTTTTCACATTCTAATCTGTGTCTATCTTTTCTGTGCTGAGTATATTTTTAGTTCCACGTAATCTATCTAAGTGCTCAGTGTTTTGTATAAATGCTTTATAGTCTCAGAAGACTTTATAAATCTTCTAGTGTTGTATGGATGGATGGGATAGGGAGATGTGGCACAACTAAGCTTGCATCATGCGAAGTGTTTGTATCTGCACACTTGTTCTTACTCTTCATTGACCCTGCACTGGTGGGGAATTAGACTGGATTAGTAATACATTGTAGTTTGAAAATACAGCCCACGATGACCATTCAGGTTTCCCCAAGGTTTCCTGTACCTTATTGTTCCATCTCCAATTTAAAAGCTACCTGCCAGACAAAGGTTTACTGCTCCCTCTGGTGTTCACTTGCAACAGGTTTTACTGCTCAACACGTTCAGGAATGGAGAGTACAGGAAAATGGTCAAAACAAACAATTACACACAGTTGTGGATGAGATATAAAGAGGCTTTTCACAAGAATACTAAATGAAACCCACACTCTGCAATTAGCAGCCTGGGATCCTAGATTATGTGAAGAATCTTTTCCTGTGCTCTAAAACCTTTCCGTTGGGAAACTGAAACTCTCACAGGACAAAGGTGGGTTGGTTAGGTTTTCATCTTCAGGCTGGTACTTCAGGTGCATTTTGACTGACTTAATTACTTCCAGTTTCTACAAAAGAGGTAGTTTTTGAAGAACCATATATGTTAAAAGCTTCACAGCATCAAAGGGGTGGAAATTATTTTAAAAAGACAAAAGCCCACTGAAACCAAAGTCATGGCTGAGGAAGTTGGCTCTGTCATTGGAGAAGCTCATGAGTGCCAGAACTCCTACACTGCCTGGTGCAACCTGCAGTAGGAAGGAGGAGGATGGAGTGGGGACTGCACCACCTTCAAACCCTTGTCATGTGCCTAGAAGCCTCGGATGAGGACTGTCAGACTGCCTTGTCCTGCCCTCTTTGATGTGGGGTAGATTTCAGAAGGTGGCATTTAGATTTGTTGCTGTTCACTGCTTTAAAAACAAGAAGTCATGGATTTTGCCCTCTATCAGGAGCATGCTTTGAGTCTGCTCTACAGGAAGGTCACAAACTGGAATTATATTAAGGCACATTTTGTATCCATGTTTTTTCCTTTGTAAGTCCCAAAATTAAAGTGGAAGCACAGGCAAAAACTAATAGTCATTATCAACACAGATCGTTCTGGTGACAGTCTGAATTTAGATGTTTGTCCTCACCTTCCCTTATGCTTCACTGTGAGAGCAAATTCATGACTTCCGCACTGCTCAGAATAAGTAGCCAGATCTAGTAGCCACTTTAAATAAAAGACAGAAAGAAAAGGTCTCATAGAGACAATGAGTTCTGCAATCTCTGTAAGCTCTCTAATGACTGCTTATTATGATAGGATAGTTATTACAGCTGAAGATATTTTGCTTGGATTTAGCCACTCCACAGAGTCAGTCTAATGAATGGCTTTCATGTACAGGAACAAAGGGCACAAAATAACTCCGGCTGCTATCCTTTTTAAATACTAGGCTTTAGGCTCAACAAGCAGAGTTCAGTGCTCTGAAGAATGAGATGCAGCATTTTGTTAATAAGAAATGTCTGCCCGATTCAGAAGTAACATCAGTAAGCTCTAGGGATTGTCTAAACCTGCTGAGATCTCCTAGAAATATAGCAGTGGGCCAAGACCCCGGGGCAGGACTAATCCTACCCATCTGTAAAGATTACTGACTTTGAATTGTTTAATATATCAGTGGCCCCAAAAAATTATTCTTAAAGTATCAGTTAAAGCCTGGTGTTAACTAAGGCTATAGAAGATGAAGGGCTGGGAGATATTTTCAAGAGATGCATTCAGATTCCTGGGATTAAGATCCAGCATTGCATACCTGCAACAATTTTTTGGACTGCCCCATCATGTGTAAAGGTGAAGTCATCTCATCTGCTGCAGTCTGTTGCTGCTAGCCAGGTGTACTTTTAGCTTGAGAAGTTTCCAGTGCTGGTTTCTGATAAATTTTGATTTCTCTTGCTAGCTAACTGCTTATAGCTGTTAAATAGCTGTGAAGTGTGTGTTGTATCAAAGCTCCACCACCTTTTGGAAAAGATAAATAAGCAAGTGATTTAGCAACCTGTCACTTAAAAAAAAACCACAACCAAACCCCACCCCCCAAAAATCTAAAATCACCCCACACACACTTCCCCGCCCCCAAAAGGGAACTCCAGCATCAAAATCACTTTCTCATGTTTGAGGATTTTAACTTATGATTCTGAATTTACCATTCAAAAGTACTAGAGCTGAGCATACTCTTCAGTTCATCAAATCTATATCTGCTACTTCGGGGAGTGTGGAGTGGCTGTGACATGGCTCATGGTACTCACCAGGGGCTTAGGTGACTGAACTTTGGTCATTGTGTGCGGTTTTGGAGATGGTGACAAGCCTCTGCTGCAAATGAATGTGTCCAAAGGCAGCTGAATGGTTGATGCAAGTAACTGAGCTGACTGTCCAATACTGACTGATTTAATGTGCTCTGTGATCTCCCACGAGCATGAAGGAGGGACTATACAGGCACAAATATAAAAACACTACATCAAAATAACTAGTATAATTACAGCAACTTGAATACTTTGAAAACTCTGCGTTCCTGCTAAAATCTATCTGAAATGGTGAAAGTGTGGGGTTTGTGGGATTTTTTGAGAGCATGATCTAGAAATGTAATTCTCCCTATAAACAGGACTAACAGTCTACCTTTGTGGTGCCCTACCTTAAACTACATCTCTAGTGCATTTTAAATGTCTGTGGAGAAAGCACAAGTCTGTAAGGAAACCTGTAAGTATGGGGGGGTTGCTGTGTTTTTTCTTTTTCTTCTTTTTTTTTAATTGACCACTTATGTCAGGGGGGTGTTAATATATGGAAGGAGAAAATCTACAGCAGGGTGACAACTAAGGAAGAGAGAAGCATTCTACTAGAGCTTGCACCCTGGAAGGATCATGGCAATGAAAAGCGTCAAAGTAGATTTTGTGTATTTATATTAATGGAGTAAGCATTGCCATGTGCTAGGATTCCAGGCTGCCATGTGTTGTGCAACTGTACAAAAACAATCTTTAGGGGTCCCATTCTTATTTATAATCCAGTAATAATTTGTGTACAACACTAATGAAATTAACACCTTTTTTCTTTTTCTAAATAACTAGAATATATAGCAGAAAGCTGGGAATTCTTCTGTAAAAGTAGTTGTATGCATTGTAGCAGTCGCACCCATGGAAGACCTCTAGACTTCTATCCACAACTTAGGATCACTGAGTGCTTTTAAGCCTCCTCCTGTTTTTCTTGCTGCTTCCTGTTATCTCCTGGTTGACCTGGAATATTTGTTGCAGGTAGGTGACAAACATCAGAATTCTTAAGCAAAGCTGAATATCAAGCAGTGCATGAAATGAGCATCTGCATTAATTGGGAAGATGCTGTAAGCCATCTTTTTGTCAGATGGCTCCCAAATTTGGAATATCAAACTGGAATTAATTCTTGTTTTCACTCATGATTAAGCAACCAAATACTTAGCAGTTATAATAAGATTTATAATGAAGTGACCATGGTGAATGTTTCATTTGAAGCTCAATTACAGAAATTTACACATGATTAAGGGCAAGTACAGTAGCTACTTACATTTGATAGATTTTCATGCAGGGAGATCAAGGGGCTTTGTAGTGCTAATTATTTAATCTTATTGATGGTCTCCTCTAGATGGGGGTCAGTAAATAGCCTGATTGGAGAGCTTGGAATCAGACAGGTGTAACATTGGATGAAATCAGTGGTACAGCTGAAATAAAAAGATCAGGTAGCTAAGTAGCCCAGGATGGGGTGAGGGATCGTAGCCCACCAGGCAAGCTGATGTCCTCTGAGGAGGGTTGCCCCTGCTACTGAAGTCCCTTAAGGGCAGGGTTCTGTCCTGCCTGTATGCATCCTGAGTAACTTAACAACTTTGAAGTTGTGCTTAATTTGTATGGTGTAACAGCTGATTTAGAATTTGTCTTTTTGTGTGATGTTATTGTTCAGGTGTTTAATGAGTAGTAGCTTCTAAAATACTTCTTATAGTGAAAAATTGCTTTACTGAATGTCTGAAAAACAAGCTTTTTGTCTGTGCTTTCTTCTGACATCTCATCTGCTTTGTGATGATTTTGAAGGACTGAAATGTAGACTTCTAGACCACGACAGATTGCTTTAAGGCCTTGCTGTCTGGCAAGAAGTAAAGGCCACTGACCTGAGTAGAGCAACTCTGAAGTGCTTTCTCTTTTTCCCCTTTTCAAAGGGAGCAGTTTAGTCTTCATGGCAGCAGCCACCATTGGCTTATTTTACTTTAGCATTGTCCTTTCTCTCTTACTGTAGTGTAAATATTGCCCATGTAAGTGGGTGAGACTTTACTATGTTGGAGGCAACCTCTGATGTTTCCTATGGGGCTAATTTCACAACCTAAAAAAAAAAATAAATTGCTGCCTTTAAAATAAAGTACTACTTAGTCTCACTTTCTCAAAGTTTATATTAGCAGTTTATGCCTAGCAACTCTTTCACCTGAGTGGTTAAACAAGGAGCAAAGGTAAGAGTGACCCAAGGGCTTTTTGAAGGTGTAATGAATGCTCTGCTTTGTTTTGGCTGTGTTTTGGATCAAAAACTCATTAAATTAAATAATTGTTTTGTCTTGAATTGGAGAACTTCGGACATAGTAGACTATTGAGTACTATTCCCAGTATAAAACCCACCCAAGTGCTAGCTTTTTTCTTAGAAAGGAAAAAGCAAGCAGAGGAAGTGAAACTTCTATGTGTCCTTCTGCAGGACAGCCGTGTTGAAGAGCTCTGTGAGCCAACAAATGATGCGTTTGCCTTCTGTGCTGAGGCAGCTGAATGGCTGCAGGTAGTGATGGCTTTCCCACTGGGAACTGAACCGAAAGTACTGTAGGGTCCAAACAGCAATTAACTAACCCAAAATTACTGTTAGCATTAACTGGGTTAGGGTTTGTATTGGTTCTTGGTGTGAAAGGGATTGTATCCTGGTGCCATCCTGCCTGTGTTACGGAGTGTTGTAAAATTGATCCTTCTCTTTGTAAACTGAAGTTAAAACATTTTTTTCAAAGAGCAGGGATGAGTTGAAAAGAGGGCTACCTTTAAGTCCTTCATGTAGAGTCTTTATGGAAATGCTGTGCCTCGCCACGCATGCATCAAGAGAGACTGGATTTACAGTGCTGTCTGATATGTCAACATAAATGAACAACAGTTTAAGGTGGTTCATTATCAAAGTCAGAAAAATACATGTGGCTCTGCAGTAATGCAGCTTCTGCACCCAACAGTTTCTGTCTGGAGAGTTGCTCCTGTCGCATGCAAGTAATCAGCTTCTGATTAGCTGAATAAATCATCATCTGTTGTTGGGTTGAGATGTGGGTGTGAAGCAGCATAAAAGTTATTTTGCCTGAATGATACCTGGAGGGGTTCTAAGGCAACAATTTGAGTTCAAAGATGCTGATGCTGAAATACTGTGCAGTTTACTTCTACCTGCAAGTTGTCACAAAATGTCTGCTGTTGGATCTGCTTCATCCTGTTCCCCTCACTCCAGACTGCAAAATAACTGAGAAACATTTCAAAACAGAAATGTTTGTAGAGTTAAAAGAAGGAAATGTGCTTGTCCTCATGGCGGCATCACGCGGGGTGCCTGTTGTGTGGTATCTTTGCATCTGTTGCATGCAGTAAGCAGTGCCTAGTTGTCTGTAACTAGGTGTGAAATGCTGGAGGTGTGGACGAGCTGGCTCAACAGTAACCATTCTGTCAGAAAGTTTCTTCCCTAAAGTTTTGTTAGCAATACTGTCTATTGACTTCTGTAAGAGAAACTCAGCCTGTTAGAAATGTACGATGTCTTCTCTTTAAGCACTGTGTCATTATAGTGGGGCACAGCTCTCAAATTTTTCTGTGATATCTAACCAGTAGGTTAGTATCTACTTAGTTACGTATGATAATTTTTTCCCCAAGAAGTTGGGCCATGCCATCTTGTCCTGGCTATATTCCTCACATATGTAGGCCACAACTGCAGTTACTCGCTGATAATTATAGGAGACATTTGGTGTCTTTGCTGCTCTGTCTATGGAAAGAAAAACCACCTGCCCATCACAGAAGATGGCAGGGTTTTAAGTCCTTGTAGCCAAGTCAAGAGTGCCAGAATTGCTTTTATACCAGGGGGTATCTATACACGGTATAAGATTTTACACAGTATATGCCAAATCTGATTCCTTTTCCCTGCTGTTGTTCATCTCTGCTGAGAAATAATAAAATGGATTACACTTTTTGAAAAATAGTGCTGTTTCACACTTGGTACCCTAAAGATAGCAAAATGCTTTTCTGTTAATGCTGTAGAGCCAAGCCTGCAAACTGTCACATCTTCAGTGGAATGTACAACCGGTCCTGATGGGAAGTTACTGTTTCTGTAGAGCCTTAAAAGAAGTGGGTGGGAGGATTGGTTTCTGCGTAGCATAAGGAGCGACTTCACACACTCGCACGTACAGCTGCCAAAATAGTTTTCTTGAACTTAAGCAAACCAACCTGGGGGGAACAATTTGGCAAGCTTGTACTGTGGCCAGCAGTTCTCTGCCACCAGCTTCACCACTTGCTTCCCATTTGAATTTTAAGAGATTAGAAGAGTATTTTAGTGAAGAGCAATTTCTTCCCATGGCTAATGGAGTCAGAGGAGGCTGATCCAGTGCGTGGCGGTTCACCGATACCTCTTTCTAAAGATCATGACAATTCCCTTTTGTGTAATGTAAATACAGATCCACTTTAATGTTTCAGTCCTGGATTGCTTCTGCCATGAATAGGTAACAAATGAGGAGTGGAACTGGTGTGACTCTATACTTTTCTGGCATAGGTTCACAAATTGGTTCAATGTCCGTTTATTTGGGGTGGTTTTTGTACGTGCTGTATTTCTGCAATTGGATCCACACTGGATCTGCTATTTGAGTAGCCTTTCTTTAGACACAGTTTTGTAAGTTGCTGTGGGATTTCTTGTTGTATTTCAAGCGTGTCCGTCAGTCCTTACCCCTTCCCCTCCAACGTGTGGTCTCTCAGTTTCTTAGATTCTGGGTACCTGAGCTCAGTAGGATTTGCCAGTTCCTTTAAAAACAGCCAACTTCTCCCTTCCCCTTCCTTTAGCTGGTTATAACACCAAGGCTAAATACAGTCAGATGATCCACACGCGTCTGTGTCCTTTTTTACTTTTCTTTTGTCATTTCCTGATATCCTGGTAATTTTTGATTACCCTGAGCCCCTTTCAGCCAAGTGTAACGGAAGGATATAGATTACAAAGGTAATGCTGTCCTTGAAAGCTTATCAAGGCTGAAGTCACTAAAGGAGCCAAATAGGTAGCTGCTGTTAAATAAATGTAAAGCTTTTCGCATGCAGATCTGCCTGAAAACTTGAGACCTGTGCAGTAGAAGACACAATGATGAGCAAAGGAGAAGAAAACCTTTTTTGTAACAGTCATGTGATGGGAGTAGGAATTGCAGAGGAGTGCTGTGAATAGTGCAGCACATGGCTTCAATCTGCTCCAGGCAGTTGTGGTCCTGGTCACATATCTGTTACTTGCGAGGGGGCTGAAGATCTGGGGAGAATGGCTAGCCCCTTCACGGTGAGGGTATCTCCGGAGATTGCTGCAGAATGGGAGGGTGCACTTCTGTTCATGAGGAAATGATTGTGCTTTCCAGAGGAACTATGAGCAATGACCAAACAACACTTGCTTGAAAACTTTGGAAAACTGTGCCAGAGGACAAGAAGGATGTCAAATTGAAAATAAAGGAGAAATTCCCTAGTGGAGTTCTCCAGAGTCAGAGGACATGGATTGGACTAAGCCATTACTGTTTTCCCATTTTTCCTGTGTTTATGCACAGCATATGAGAAATGCATTTTGTGCAATTGGAACTTGGAAAACTGAGTTCTGTTTGGGAGTGAGACTTGTGTCTAGTAAATGGCTAGCTGTGTGACTAGTGAATCGCTATGGCATTTGAAATGCTCTTTTATCTTTTTGGAGTGTCTAATGTAAATATAAGTTTGAATTGGGATTGTTTTGTGTATATATCATGCCTGTTGCAAATATGGAGCATTGCATTTGAGTTTTGCTTGTTCTTCTTTCCTTCCCTTGAGTTTTTAAAAAAAGAAAATCAGTGGACTATGTAAAAGGGAAACAACATGAATTTGTTTAGTTTCTTTTTTGGTTTTGGTCTGTGGTTACTAGTATGTGCTCTTTCGATAAACATTTACTCTAAACCAGAATTTTCTTGCTCTCTGGCTGCTGTTTCAGGAGGAGGAGGACATAGGAAAAGGTCTGGGGAGAAAATGTTCAACTAAATGTTGACTAAGTAATACTTCTATTAAATCATTGTCCTGAATCATTTCTCCCTCTTCTTGATGGGGTATCAGGATGCTTTGGACAGAAGAAAGAGTGCATTTTCCAGAAACTCTACTCTGTTCCTGGTCATTCCAGCACCTTTTTCTTCCGCATGTGGTCAAACATTAAATATTGCTTATGGCTTTATTGCAGTAGCTCAAGCAGCTGGGCTGGCTGGTTAGTGTGCTGAGTATTGGTCAGATGCTAGTACAGACTGCTTGCTTCAGTGATGGTCTGGGAATCTGCTGCTGAGGTGGTTGTTTTGCTGCTGTTGTTTAAAGGCTGGGGGTATGGTACTGCCTCAGACCTTGTGGTTACTGAATTATTGAGCTGCGATCGATCTGCCTCAAAACTCCTAACACAGAAGTTGCTCTTTGAAGTTGTGTAAAGAATTGCAGGGGCTCAGATATCTTGGCTGAGGGTTTCCTGTTGCCGGTGGCATTAAGCACGGCAGCTATGTCAGGGTAATTTATTACCTGTTTTTCTACAAAGTAATGGTTCACTTTTTTCCCCAAGTGGACCTTGGATACTCTTCAGTGGTAGTTGAATATGTGAAATTCAGTGGTACATCCTATTTTACACTTCATAATTCTAACTGAAAACTACTGGTATAATAAAGAAAAACATGTAAGAGAGGAACTGCAGGAATTTGCTTTGGGAGGACACTAAATCAAGTGAGAGTTACTGTAGCTGTGGTTTAAAGCAGTTTACATGCACTCTGCTGAGTGATGGAAGAAGGCTTTGCTACAGCAGCACTTAGTTTTTGACCCTGGAAGAGAGGATTTCTTCCAAATTAATGCTGAAGCTGTTTGTCCCTATTGGATATACTTTTATTTGTCTGTACTCCAGTTGTCCCTGACCTTGTCCTGCCTTATAAAACTGTGCAGGATGGCATATTGATGTGCCATATGGCTCCATAAAAAGACTTCCTGCCGCTGTGATCTCCAGATCTGTCACATCTCAAAACCTGGGGTTTGTAAATGCATCTTGTAGATTTGCTGTAGGAGTAGGAAACACTTACTCAAAAGGCCCCCAAGTTATGGAGCTGGCTTCTTTTCTGGTGTTCTCCTGTCAGTGGTCAGTGTATGGTATTACCACATGTTCACATTGCACTGTACACACCTTCCTGCAGTTACCAGAATGCACTTCCCACAGCGACTAGCTTTGCTTTAGAGTGGACTTTCTGAAGAGTTTAGCGTCCTGCAATGTGGTCCCATCGTGTTGTGTGCTAATTTGAAAAAGCAAAAGGGAGAAAAAAACTCTAACCATGTGTCTCATTAAATTGTTTTCTACTTTGGGGTTTGCTTTGTTCTAGGCTGGTGGTACCACAAGATTTAACTGGTGCTTGCCTTAAGCATCGTGGTAGAAGCATCTGTATCACTGTAGCTGAGGGCATTTTCTCTTCTTGTCGTGAAGAGTTGTGCAGTGAATTAAAAAATGTGAAGTATTTGAGATCATCCTGAGATTCTGTAATCATTCGCTAAACCCATTTTGATGCTACTGGTTTTAGTGTTCAGTGCTATATGAATAGCTGTGCTGGTACTATGAAATAGATGTAGTTTCTGTCCTGAAGAACTGTGTAATGGATGATAGAGAGACATACAGCAAGAGATGCAATTCATGTAACTTGTTTTCCTTTTGCACCCAATTTTATATAAATTGTGCTGAATAAAGGCAGTGTTAATTATAGAATTCTCTTTTTTGAGTTTCATTTTTGCAGCCTGAAAAATACTTTAATGAAGGTCTCTTGTGTTTGTTATTCTCACAAAGACACTAACCCGCTTGTATTCCTCCTTTCCTTCTCCTGATGTTTGCTTACTCTTTGTACACCCGTCTTTGCCCAAGTTTGCCTCCAGATCCCAAATTCTCTGAACTTGCTGCCATGTTCATTATCTCTGTCTGCCTTGGGCTCTTCGCTGTTTGGCTTCGCTGAGTAAGCAAGAGAAGCTTGGTGGTGTACAAAATCTAGACTTTTGGTGCTATTTAGTGTTTGTGGACTCAGCATGACATATAGCTACTGGTTGGCAGGGACTACATCTAGTCCAGCTAGACCCTTGCCTCTGAGGGTTGCTGTCCGCCACCTGAGGACCTGCTTAGATGTCTATCTCCTGGACATACGCCTGGGGCAGTGACATTTACAACAGACTTTAATGCAAAGACAAGATAGTTGCTCTTGTTTTCTCTGAAATATGACCCTCTATTTTCATATTTTTCTTCCAGTGCTTCTAAGTTGGTCAAATCCACATGGGTCTTTAAGGGACAGTTAGGAGGACCTGCTTGCCAAACTTACAAACATGTACTCCAAAGCGTTGAGCAATTCAAATTTGTTTTGAGAGGTCATTTGGCTTGTTTTAGTTTGAATGTTTCAGTCATTATGGAAATCGTACAAATTGGAAGAAAATCAGCCTAAGCAAGTGAAAGCTCACAAAAAACTTACAGCAGGTGAAAGCAGGCCATAGGGAGCTTGGAAGGCCCGTAACATCAGTGCCACCAGCACTGCCTAGAGAACCCTAACCTGCACTGCTACAAAAGTATTTCTAACCTTTGTAAATAGTTTCCTTCATCTTTGCCCTCTTCTGTCTGTATCTTCTCACAGCAAAAGCCAAATCCAGATGCGGTGCCACATTCTTCCCTTGTGCAAGCGGGATCCACTGCATCATTGGCCGCTTCCAGTGCAATGGCTTCGAGGACTGTCCCGATGGCAGCGATGAGGAAAACTGCAGTAAGTGCAAGCCTGCTTGCGAGTGAGGGCGCTTCTTTTTCTTTCAACTAATTAATACTACTTAGAAAGGAAGCATTCATTAGCCTTTAGTTTCTGAGTCAAATATTCTCCCTGTCATTTACGACCCTGATGATCCCGTGCTTTTCACTTTGTAAATGACAAGTGTCTTCTTTTTTTTTTTTTTTTTTTTAAGGTCCATCTCAGTCTTGTTTTGTATATAATGCCTCTATGATGTTTCTAGCCCCTTTGTAACTTTGAAATGAGATTTAAGCTGCATGTTTGCTTTGAACAGGTTCTCTGTGCTCAAATGTAACTCAAATTGGGCAAATATTTAATATGACTTAAAATTGTTTAATTTTTATTTGCCTGTTTCTTGACACTGAAGAATGACTTATTTGTTCATCTGCACATTTAGGTTTCTCTGTTTATGCATGTTCTCAAACAATAAAAAAGCAAATAAAGGGTTATTTAGTGAAACAGATTCTTGGAAGGAGAAGGAGGTTCTCTAAGTCAGACGTGCCTGCCAACGCGCTAGCTTGAGCTGCTGTTCAGCACCTTGCAGGGAAATCACAGCAGAGAGATCATCTGCAGTACTACTTGACTTGGGGTAACCCCCCTGCATGTGGCTGCATAGAGCCATTTGTATCTGTAAGTCTAACAGGGACATATCACAGCAGTAAGGAAAGCTTCTGTTAATCCAGCAGCCCTGTTGCTATTATCAGGAACTGGTAAAAGCATGGGTCTGTAGGCCAAAGCTTGCAGCAAATACTTGCTCATGTACTTGTTGGAGCATGCTGAGTTTTTTCTTTTAATGACATTTAAAGGTCAGGAGGAAGACAACAGACACCAGCTTTCAAAGATAACAAAAGGAGCAATCTTTACAGTGATCTATCACTGTCTGCTTCTTGGAGGACTTGCCTTTCTTGTTTGTGTGCTTTCCCCCACAGCATGAACATTTCCTAAGGTGCCATCTGCTGTTGGCCTACAGAGCCTGCTTTGGGCCCTGGGAGGACTGTGGCAGGGAGATAGCACCTCTGCGGAGCAAGTGGAGCTAGAGAAAGAAGATTGAAGGCTAAGGAAATTACTTTGGCTTATATTTAAACAAGTGGACTAGAAAGAAGTCTTGAAAAAAGTGCTTTGAATATCCTTGAGGTGTGGACTGACAAGTGGCAGGTCTCAACTGAAAATGCACCAGCTCATGGATTTATTTATGAATGATATTATTTTCCATGAGCTTGTAGTGTGTAGCTCTAGTGGCACCTTACAGCTGATGATAACATGCTGCTGATCTCCCTGTTTCTCTATGCCATTTAAGCACGCACTTGGTATTTTCTAGCATATCCAAGTATCTAGTCACTGCGTTGCTTGGATAGAGGAACAACACTGTAAGCCCTAAAGTGACCTGGAAAATCAACATGCTATGCAAGAGTGCAGCAGTTTCAGAGCAAAGGAGATTTAGCATGTTCATGATAAACGTGCTTTTGGGGAGCTGGAGGAATTGGGAGTGTTTATTATATATACTACAGGTTATATGCACAGCAGACTTCAAAGTTTTATGCGTTTTTTTAAAGACTCTCTAAAGGCAGCTCTTACTTTAAAGAATAAAAAGTAGGAAGCCAGTTAGTATTTGGGAACTGTAATCCCCTTTGTTTTTATGGCAGAGAATCACTTTGAAGCAGACAAGGCATCTAAACAGCTTTTTCAAGGTTTTCAATTGGAAAGTTGCATTCTGTTTCAGTCGCCTCATTACCAAAAACTGGCAGGAGTTCAGAGAAGAGTGCCAAAAATGATTAAGGGACAGAGAGATTGATTTATGAGGAGATATTATAAACTGCTAAATTATGCATATCTCAGCTAAGCGATGACTATGTTGGAAGATAAGGCTATATATGCTGTATGTGAAGAGTGCAAACACTGTTCGAGGAGGGATTATGTAGTTATGTATGCTGGGCTATAACTGAGTAGAGGGATCAAATTAGAAAGGAGAAAACTGAGGTGAATATCAAGGAAACCTCCTTGACAGTGAGATGCATTGAAGCTGTGATGTAATCTGCTAGGAGTGGTGAAAACTGCACTGCCTGAAGCTTTAAATGAAACTAGGCATAGCATCTTACAGCACGTGTATTGCTGGGTTTGGCATGGGTGAGAAGACTGCTCTACCTAAATGAGCCTGCTTAAATACTATTCTGATTTTGCTCTGTGTGCAACACTGGGCCTCACGTGAAAGGATTTTCTGGGTGCTACTGGAATGTGCATGTTACCCTTAAAAAGGACTTGAAATTCAAACACTGAGAAGTTGAGAAATGTCAACATTGCTATTGTATTGATTCAAAATAGCGAGGAGAATGGGGAAGGTGGAAAAAGAAGCAGAGGTAAATAAGCCACTGCCTGGCAGTTCTCAGCCACAGTTGTTGGCTTATAATATGAAACTTGAGTTAAACTGGGTTTGTTGTAATGGGAAGCAACAGGCAGTGTTTATGGTAGGCTACCCTCCATATGTCTTCAGTGTGAGCAAATGCTGAGCACCGAACAGTGATTGTGGTAGGGGCTCTCACGGAAGTGAACAGAAGGCTTATCATAACTGTGGGTGGACTAAATCTCTGCTAATTGAAATGAATCTTGCGTGAATTAGAGATTTCAGCGCGCTCTGTTTAGAGAGACAAGGTTGGTTTGATTGCCAAGTTACTCCCACGTACTCAGCGAATTGACCAACTGTTGAGACCTGTTGTCGCTGATTGCTTAGCGGCTATTTCACTGCCTGGGTAAGAGAATTTCTAATGAAAGATCTCACTTTCTCTTTCTGCAGCAGCAAATCCCTTGCTTTGCTCTACTGCCCGATTCCACTGTAAAAATGGTCTTTGCATTGATAAAAGCTTTGTGTGCGACAGTCAAAATAACTGTCAAGACAACAGTGATGAAGAAAGCTGCGAAAGCCCTCAAGGTAGGCACCGGGGTTTTATTCTATTCTCCAATATTATACCAACTCCAATTAACGCGGAACAGGCTCAGTAGAAGATAGGATTCTGTTGCCTTGCTCTGTGTTGGCTAGAGCTGTGGTTTCCTAAGTGTAGAGAGAGTGTGTGCGTGCGCATATATATATTTCATTCTCAGTGCTCAGGAGACTGGTATCTTTTTCAGATTGGTAAAAGTGCACTTTTGCAGGAAGTGCTTGTAATCTGTGATCTAGTGCTCACTGAAGTTGCTGTGAATCCATTTAGTGACTTCTACGAGAGATGCGTTGGCCCCAGAAGGATCAATAACAAAACTTCAGTTTGATGTAGTTCAGTGGTCTGTTTATTTACCAGATGAGTAAATCTGCATAGGCTTAAAGCTTCAGATCCTCATTGCTCACTTACTTTCTGAAAGGCACGTTTCACTGCAGGACAAGCCTACAGTGAAAGAATTCATTCCTACCCTTCGTAGTTTCTGTATTTAGGGGAAAGGATGAGGACAGGAAAGAAAATTTTTGTTTGAAAATTGCTGGGTATTGAGAATCTCAAAGCACAATCTCTGACATCTGGGGTTTTTTTCCTTTTTACTTATCATATAAGTCTACATCTAGTGCTCCTTATTTTTGATTTCTGTAACTTAATAGGGTAGTATTTTATAAAACATGGAAGTATATGCGAATGACTTGCAGTTAACAAATGATGTGTGTTGGGCATCAGCTGCTAAACATTTTCAAATCTGAGTTACTACTGGGAGATCAGAGAAGGCAAAAATTGGGAGATAGTGGATATTTTCAGGGGAGATGTGATGTGCTTGGGCCTATAGAAAGCAGGACACATGAAGAGAGATAAAGCAGGGTATGAAGGAAAAAGAAATTAGGGAAATTGAAAGAGAATCATTTTAATATCTAGCTGCACTGATGATTTAGTCCTTTGTGGAAGAGAAAATAGTTCTGAGCTTAACATGGTGATAAATATTCTTGACAGCTCACAGGGGAAGAGGAAAAACATGCAACAGCAATGCCAACAAAACAGGGTTTATAGCAGTAGTATGCGACAGTCTCTTCTGTGGTATACCTCTGCCTAACCTGTGAGCTCTTTCCTTTGGCTCCACGTGTAAGGGCTGAAGGGGTCATCCCGTTAACTTGCCTGCTTGCTGGGCTGCATGGAAGCCTGGGAACAGCTCTGCTCAGATCAGAGCCTCGGGGAGGGGGGTCCAGCCTGCCCCTGACCTCCGCCGGGGAGGGCTGGTGGGGGACTACAGCATGGCTATGGCTGCTGCGGCAAATCCTGCCCCTGTGCCAAGGGCTGAATTGTTTTTCACTACAGGCCTAAGACAGCCTAATAAGATTAACGTGGGTGGTAAGGTTTCTTGTTAGGATTCTTTTTTTTTTTTTTTGGCTTCTGAAGCTTAAAGCAGCAGTGGGGTTTTTTTTCCAAGGTTGGGATGACTGCTTCCTCTGCAGATTAATTGGCTGGATTGCCTCCAGGTTGTTTGTTGTCATGACAATCTGCTTTTGGAAGCAACTGTCAGGCTCAGGAGAAGAAAAGAGCTGTATTTCATGAAGCCGTTACTTTTGTCTTTATCTTTGGTACTTCTGGAAAAGTCAGATTAGTAAGAGGGTTAAGCAAAGTAATTCTGCCTGATTCTATGCATGAAAGAGCCCCAAACAAGGAAGAAGGAACTCTCTCATTAGGGCCAGAGCAGCGATGGTTTGTGGGCTTTTTTATTTAAAAAAAAAAAAAAAAAAAAAAAAAAAAAGCCCACAGATATCAGAGTTGAATTACTATTTGGAATAATGTTAGAGAGACCATAGGAAAGCATATAGGGAAGGAGAAGAAAGCACCATCTTGGCAACTATTTGATATTTAATATTGTGTTTCAGGGTACAGTACCACAGACTCTGAGGAGGCAAGTCTTTCCTCTTTGAGCCTTCCAAACACTACTATATTTAAAAGCAAGAACTTAACTCCCTCCCACCCCCTCCCCACCCAAGTTCTTCCTCCTACCAGAATACTTTTCCCCACCATCTCTCCTTCACCACTTTTACTTCCACCCTTTCCTCCTCTTTCAGTGTAACTGGACTTTATTGAAGTCTTGTTGCTTCATATGAATTTCTGTATTCAGTGGGACCAGTCAGGCGTAATAATCAGAGGCGATAAAGGATGCACAGAGGGAGAGGGTTTGGGGGTTTTTTTTTTTAAAAAAAAAAAAAAAAAAAAAAAAAAAAAGTCCAAGAACAGGGTTGGGAATGAGGCATTCCCAAAGTGAAATGCTGGTTGTGGGGAGCGTGTGTGATTGCCTTTGCCAGCTCAGAGCCTCTCTGAGTTGCTATTTTGCCATCTGTAAGTGGATGATGCTTATGTACCTGTCTTTCAAAGCACGGATTAAATAGTATAATGTGCTCAACTTCCCATCTGAATGTAAATGACGATTCCCTCTGGAGTTTGCAGCGATGGGTATGCCTGTCCTGGCTTCCAAACACACCAACTACTTGTGTTAATTGAGAATTAGAGGCTACTGTGGACAGTCTTTCATTTCTCACAATTCTTTCTACAGCAGATCTAATTACTGTAATTACAGTGAGTTTCGTGTTAACACAGTACCCAAGAATCCTGGTCGTTAACTAGAACTCAAGTGCTCAGGGTACTTAGGGACAAAGCAAAGCAAATCTGTAGGGTATTACAGAATCAAGACAGAGGGTTTTCTTCCTGCTAGCTACGTTATGTCAAATGTGGTAGCTTTAGTTCAGTGTAATTTGAGTGTGGTCTGACATAAGAGATTGCCCTTGTGTGCTATTTTTCTACCTAAAACCGTGTTGATTTAGAAATCACTAAGCTTCTGATCCACTGTATGATAGTGCCATTTTTGCAATTTAACAGGTGGGGAAGAGGGGGCACAGATGGAGCATTTGAGAAATGCTCCCGAAGTGACATCATGGCTGGGAGGAGTAGAGCTTCCTCCATGCTTGTCTGCTTCAGGGGGACGTCATGAGACTTAATCAGTGTTTGAGAACTGTTTTGAGATACTATGATAATATGTGGAATAGAAGTGTGAATTATTAATTGGTGCTTTGCTCTCCTTCTGCTCTTGGGTATACTGACAAGCTTTTTAAATTAACACCTTTTCCTACTCCTCCATGAACTTCAAAGGCCCCCTTTATCCTGCTGTCATTACTGGAAAACTCCAGCAGCATATCAGTTTGGTTTGTGTCAGATACTCCTCCATGCATAAAGATCCTTTCAATCAAGAAGGGTCACTCTGCAGGCTAGGAAAACAGGAATGTCACCCCCTACTGAAAAACATATTGATGTGGCTTTGACATGGAACACTTCAAAATGTGCCATCCTTGATGAATAATAGCTTTGTTAGCATGCTGCAATTTGAGATAAGCCTGAAGCCGTGGGTTTATAAAGATTAATTTTAGTCATAAGTAGGGGCAGATTCATTTGAGGGGAGGGAGACAGAGCGCCTAAGATTTAGTTGTGAAAATGGAGGAAGGTCAAAGTTTTGAGTTCACACTCTCCTTTTTCCTTACCACTTGTAACTGAGTGTTGCATGTCGTGGGGAAAGGGTCAGTTTAAAAACTTAAACCATGATAATTTAGCAGCAAGTCAAATAATTCTGCTCTAATTCCTGACAGTAATTATTTGTAGCATTTGTAGCTGCCATGGTAAACTTCAGACCTGTTCCTTAAATCCCACCCCAGCTATACTTCGGTCATCTCTGGTTTCCTTCATTGAAGTAGTATGGCCAGACGTTTTCCTTCATCTGGAATGTGGTGTATTTATCAAAGTATGTGCCCAAGTTTTGGGATTGGATGGAGAACATAATTGCTTGGATTGTCCATGCAAGTTGTATATAAGATTTGCTCTTTCTAGGGTGTTATTCCAGTTTTAACAGCACTTGCGGTGATTGGAGATTTCTGCTCCTGTTCTATACTTAAAGGATCTCAATCCAGGAAAGTTCCTTTCCCCAACACACTTTTTTCTCTTATTATCTTAAGATCTCTCCCCATGCCTTGAATTAGCTGGCAGTGCTAATCACTCCCAGCAGCCACTCTGGGTGTACTCCTTGGGCCCGCCTGCTGCTGGGGGGATTTCCAGCTCTGCAACAGGCACCCACTCAGTTGGAAGGGAACTCCTCCTTCTTCATGTTTTTCAACAAGCATGTAAATTTGTTCAGCTCTAGGACTGTATTTACTTTATTCTTTTAATTGCTTTTTATCTAAATGTGTCTTCATGGTGCTTCTTCCTCTAGCTTCTCCTCCATTTTGTACTTTTAGTCTAGAAGGCTTTAACGCCAACAGAAGTATACAGGGTATTTTAATTCAAACTCCTTTTCCTTTCATGGCCCTTCTTTTCTTTCTGCGTTTGCTAAATACCTTTATTAGCTTTAACCCCGTTGCCTAGGAAAGGGGGTTTTATTGCTGCAAGTCTATATTCACTGAGACTGGTGCTGTAGAGAGAGGCTCTTGGCTTCAGTAATGCTCCTACCATTCTAGCTCTGCAGTTGTTAGTAAACAGTACTGTTGTGGTCAAGTTATAAACCAAATGTTTTGCAAGTGCCCTGAAGTTAATTCCTGCCCTATGTTTCTACAGTGTATTTGGTAATGTCTGCTGTTACGCATGTGGATACTTCCTTTTTTTTATTTTTGCATATTTTTTCTTTGAATTTGCATTAAAATTTTGATATACCCGGTATTCTAAAACAGATTATAAGCATACACGGGTGTCAGAAGTATCTCTTCTTTCCTCTGTGGCATGTATAAATTGCTTGTATAAAGATTGTCAGGATATTAAAAAATGAAAAATCTGACTCTGTCAAACAAGTGGAAAACAGTTCAAAAGGTTGACTTATTAAATTTAATTTTAAGAAATAATATAAATTCTGTAATGATAATTTCTGTGGATTTAGGTATAAGTGAGACGAAGTTGGAAGGGGACTGGCTGTAACAGTAAACACGATGGCTGGTGTTTGCATGATTTGAGTTACAATGCAAAGCGGGTTTTAGAACTGACAGCCAATTGGAACAGACACACTCTAAACTTCACTGAAATACCACAAAACCTAATTTATGAAACATAAATAGCTCCCAGAACATCCCACTCCGTATAGAGCTTGTAACCAGCCCTTTGCACATGGCAAATTGAAATTCTGAAATTCCCAAATGCTGTGGTATCACTTAAACATTCCAAAGCTTTGTAGTCTGATCCTGGCTGCATACGTTTCCTTTTATTGAGTCTCTCTTTGACTCATTATTGACTCAGTCTGTAAACTGAAGCTCAGTTTGCAATTATTGTGCATCAGTTTAGC
>NW_009269999.1:621051-648864 GCF_000687185.1 Egretta garzetta
ACAAATAAAATGTCACTGAATGTTTTATTAAATGATGGCTTTGCCTGAGCATATTTAGGTCTCTAATATCCCTGTTTTATAGCACTTGCTAGATGGAAATGTTTTTGTCAGTTGTGAATTCCTTCTTTGCTCTGTTCCTCCATTCCCTGATTAAGTCCAGGCCTCCTCTTCTTTCCCTTTTTCTCACCTCATAAGATTATTTATTTGAGAGGGTTCTTGTCAAGAAAAAAATCGATCCATCTGCATGGAGACTGAAAGGTAAGGTGAGCTACAGTAGGCAAGTGTTCATACTAGCTGGGACTGATATTCCAGATGACCGGTAAGTTTATCTGTGCACAGATTTCAACAGAATGCAGACTCCACTGACCCTGCTGCCTCCCAGGCCAGTCTGTCGGTTGTGAAATTGATTATTCATCACTTCATTTGAACAGCAGATAACATAGGCGTTATTGTAAATGGTCCCAGACTCATTCAGAAGCATGGTAACTTCTGAGTGGGACTGAGAGAGGAATTCTTACTTCACTGTGCGTGGAGGCTTTGCAGTTGCAGTAGTGTAAAATAGATGTGGGGATCTCGGGGAGAGATCCAGGCAGCTGGTACAAGTGGATTTCAGCTGCTACATCTTGCAGCTCCCTCAGCTTGTGAAGATGCCAGGGCTTTGTTGCAGAACAGGCATATGTACCTGAGGAAGAGTCGTCTTGTGGATCAACATGTTGCTCCTGCAGGCACTTTGGCCTAGCATTTTGGCAGCATAATAGTAGACGTGCTGCCAAAACGTTAGGCTACCACTGTTTGGAGAGCAGCTATTCTATTAAGAGCAACTATAATGTGGCAATAATCAAGCAATGACTTCAGGTCTTCAAATTGACAGCAGACTTACTTAAACGGGTGTTTGTAGATCTGGGGGGTGTCCAGCCTCTTCACCTGATATTCTGTTCAGCCAACCTTTGATGGCTTGAAGCTCAAAGCAGTTATCAGCAGATGATGGCTTGGCTAGTGTAAAAATCAGGTTTATGACCTAGGTCAAATCTTAGACAAGGTGTTGTATCACTGGGGGCTCACCATGTTGACAGACAGCTCAACATGAATGAGCAGTGTGCCCAGGTGGCTGAGGTGGCCAACAGCATCCTGGCTTGTATCAGGAATAGAGTGGCCAGGAGTAGGGAAGTGGTCATGCCCCTGTACTCGGCACTGGTGAGGCTGCACCTTGAATGTTGTGTTCAGTTTTGGGCCCCTCACTATACAAGAAGGACATTGAGGTGCTTGAGCGTGTCCAAAGAAGAGCAATGAAGCCGGTGAAGGTCTGGAGCACAAGTCTTCTGAGGAGTGGCTGAAGGAACTGGGGTTGTTTAGTCTGGAGAAGACAAGGCTGAGGGGAAACCTTACAGCTCTCTACAATTACCTGAAAGGAGGTTGTAGTGAGGTGAGTGTCGGTCTCTTCTCCCAAGTAACTATCAGATAGGACTAGAGGAAATGACCTCAGGTTGTGTCAGGGGAGGTTTGGATTGGGTATTAGGAAAAATTTCTTTACTGAAAGAATGGTCAAGCATTGGAACAGGCTGCCTAGAGCGTTGGTGGAGTCACCATCCCTGGAGGTGTTCAAAAAACATGTAGACGTGGTATTTTGGGACATGGTTTAGTAGGCGTGGTGGTGTTGGGTTGACGGTTGGACTTGATGATCTTGGAGGTCTTTTCCAACGTTAATGATTCTATGATTCTATTGTTTGTCAACAGCTCTAGCAGGGAAAAAAGGAAGAGGATCTGGCAACAATGACCTTGCCCTGAAAGCAATTCCTTGAAGATAGTAAGGACAGGGAACTGACTTTGTGTCTCCAGCTGATATTATGCCTGCTCTGTAGACAAATGTGCTTCAGGATGCTGATGGTAGCCTTCCATCAGGGCACAGCTTACTCCTGTGATAGAAGTGCTGTTCTTATGGGGGTGCTGTATTGGACTCTTGCTGTAATCCCATGGGTGGGTTGGGGGTTTTTTTTTGGTTGCTGGGGCTGAAATTGTGGTTCTCAGCCTTGTTAGAAAAATAGTTAAGTGCAGGTAGTAACCATGTGTCAGCTACTTTCCTTTCAGCCTGTGGCTGATGAGAGGAGCTGGGAATTAGGGCTGTAAATGGCATGTTTTTTTTTTTTCACCTGCACAGAAATGAAATATGAGCTCTTAACAATTGTGTCCGGATATTTTTACCTCCACTTTGTGGCATTTATGCCTAATAAAACAGTTTCAGAAAAAGGTGATGATATGAATATCCAGTTTCTTTGCCTGTGCTTCAAAATTCAGAAACAGGTGATAAAATGTCATGGTAGAGGAAGACAAGTTTAAAATAAAGGACCTTTTTCCCCCATTGTTTTTGACACTAATGAAATTCTCTCTTGAGCTCTCATTTGTAAAAATCAATTCCTTTCAAATACATTTTCCACAATTGTTTATTAGCTTGTAGGTGTTTGAAATATACCATATGTATTGGCATGTCACACTATGTCCTGGCTGCTGAATTGCATTAACTTTTCATAGATGTCCGTGTTGCTTAATTGTGCAGAAGGCTCCTGTTGCTGGACTGTAGGTGCCAGCCCCCAGTCTTTTTGCTGTCAATGGAGGCAATCCAAATAAAAGGCACAGATGTTAATCTTTGACTTGCTGTAAAAGAAAATTAAGTCCAGGTAAGGTGACCAAATGCTTTTTCTACAGTTGTTGTAGAAAAGGATTATAGTGTTTGTATTTAAATGAAACTTTAATTTTTCTTAGTACAATTTCAGTACTAGGACAACCTAGTTTTTGTTGGAAAATGGTAGTTGTCATAGAAAATGCATGTCAGGGAGGAGCCACAGCTAAGGTTTCCTGGATTAAGTGCTGAAGGGAGGTTCTCACTAGCAGAGTGTGAGTTCGCTTGGCTGTCTCTTCTGTTTCTAGTCCTACCCCCCATTCACCAGACCAGCCTGCCCCAACCTGTAATTCTGCTTCCAAGTGGTCTGCCCGTCAGCCCTGCAGTTTCAGTCAAATGGCAAATCTTGTTCTTTAGCCTGATTATTAACATTAATTTTAGCTAAGTGATAATGCTTCAGCCTCAGTCTAGCTTTGAGACGTGCCTGCGTTACCCAGGGCAGCAAAAAGTCTGAGGTTAATTTATGCTTCAGTGCCTTCATAAATCTTGGTCTGACATTGTCATGTCTGTAACCACTACTTAGAAATGATTTCCCAAGGTGAACTATGGAGGAAGCTTGCTACGTTCAGCAGTTTGCACAGGCACTTGCTCAGAGAGCACAAGAATTTTCCTTTCTTGCTCTTTAGGAGTTAGGCTGTTCTTTTTTGTGCAGCAGTGGAATTGAATAGAAAGACCAGTGATGCTGCTCAGACCTGTGTAAGCAGGAGAAACAGATCCCAGCATCCTGTGTGGCAGACTTTGGGTTGGTTTTTTATTTTGTTTTGGGTTTTTTTCCTCTGCAGCTGCCAGCAGTGAAGTTGGAGGATATGGCTCCTAAAATGCCAGGCTGCAACTCTGTCCCCAGCTGAAACTAGTTTTGCACATGGTTAAAATCTGCATCTTTTCACAACTTGAGTTTTATCTGGAAATAATTGGTGACATGTGAGCTCTGTCAAAGCTTGTATGTGTGTTCTTACTCAAATGTAAAGCCACAAGCAGAGCCAACACGACCAGGTGTAAGTGTGTCTCTACTCAGATGTTGTAGCAGTTTAATACATAATCAATTATGTAATTGACCCAAAGCAGAATGTTTTCAGTGTAGATGGTCCCCTGGAGAGGGTTACCAAGGTCTGTTTGAAAGCTTTGCTGACATCTGCTCAACAAGAACAAATGCAGTGACTCCAGGTCAGCCAGCTGTCTCTCTAGCTAGGAACCGTGCTGGTGCAATGCACTTGATTCTTAGGAAGGAGAGCAGCTAGAAATGCAGAATTGCCCTCAGAAATGAAGGCGACCCCATGGGTACAGGATCTTGATAGGTCTGGGCAGCTTGTGTCTGTTATTTTGAGGAATCCTTCCTTAGAGTAATTCTGTTTTTTCTTTTCTCTAAGTGGTTTCACTGTGCTGGCATAGCTACAATTTTACACTGCCTTACAGAAAATACGATTTTTATATCATCTTACAGGAGAAATAAGGGTATGGAAAACTGAAGCTGGGGGGTTATATCTCACAACTGACATGGTATTAACATTGAAGTGTGTCTGCCAGACCTCACTATGTCTTCATGCCCACTCCTTCCAAATGCTGGTCCCAGCCAGGTCAGTGGGAGTGTTAACTTTCTTCAGCTGAAGCAAATAGCATTTGTTTCTTTATCGCAGGTCACATTTCAGTTGCTATACCCATGTGCTGTATTCACTGTGGAGCATAAATTGCTTCAGGGTGATTTTTAAAACCCCAGCAAGTTGCCAGCCAGGGTTCTAGAGAAAGGTACTTCATCCTGCCTGATCTAAAACCGGCAAATGAAACTTGATAAGCAATTGGATTACTACAAAAAAGAAAGTTTCTTGCCAGGCTTTAGATTAAGCCGAGATTCATCCTCAGCCAAGCATTTCAGTACCTGTAAATCAGTGAAGGATGAGGCTGTTGAATTCTAGCTTTCCCTTCTTTGCTGTTCTTGCATTAAAACTTGTGTCCCAGAGTCTGGTCAAGCCTTCTTTGAAAGCTGGGCACCGCAGCGGATTTTCTTCTGCCTTCCAAAAATTGTGAGTGGTAAGAGATGTCACGCCAGTCTTCAGTCTGTGTGCTGTTCCCTGAGCTTGCCAAACTAACTCATGTACCCATCTCACATTACCAGATATTCTGTGCTAATTTGCTATAAAGGATTGTGTTAAAAATCCATATTTATGAGGGATGTTAAAAACATAAAGCAATTATATGGTTTTCAATTACATAAACATCAACATGCAATGGGAATTAGAAGCTGAATAATTAATTTTCTGTTTATTTGTAGTATGGAGTCTATGCAAACAGTAAAACCTGGAGAACAAGCAGAGGGTACAGTGCCATGAAGTGCTTTTAGTGTCTCTATTCAAATTCAGTTCAGATGCCAAAGTAGGTACTGGCTTTTAAGGGAGGTAGCAACCCGGTGAGTGAGAAACATTGGGTGTAGAAGTCCTGCTCATACCTATGCCCTATTAGTTAAGTAGTGTTTCCACTAACATAGCTGAAGGTTGGGACACTGGGGGTACCTGTTCATGTGTCCTGAGCACAGAGGTGTCAGCAGCTGGAGTTACCTGATGCTTCCCGCTATTGACCTCATAAATGACCTTGAGCCTGATCTCTGTTTTACAGATGGAGAATACCAAACTTCTAACTTTTGAAAGCTTTATGAAAGATTTTAAAGCAATTTGAAGAAAATAAATATAATGAATAATTTCTGAGTATTATCTGTCACCTGAAGTGCACCAACCAGTCACTGTGAGGTCTGGACGTTGGTGCTGAATTACATAGTCCAAAGCTTCAAAGCAGATTTCAAGGCTTCATTTATTCTAATAGCATTATTGTACCACAGTGATTACCAACTAGTTCTTAAGTGGAAGTAATTTTGAGGATGTGATGTTTTTGTTAAGAGGTTAGGAAATGTGTTACACTGCAGTACATCTTGTGGGAATTAAAACCTAGCTTGTTCCGTTTGTTCAACTGTTTATTCTTAGATCATAATTTCCCTTTGCTTCCTACATGCTGAATAGCTAGCAAACACCAACCTCATTTTAGTGACGGCTGTCCAGGAAAATGCTTTTAGCCTTTTTGAGACAGTTTTTTCCATGGCAAACGGTGCTCATGATTTGCCCTCTACAGGAGAAGACTTAGGACTGTCCTTCTACAGAATAAGTTCGAGAGCTGAGAGTTTTCTTTGAGAAAGGTTTTCTGAACTAAAGTGTGACCTATTGTGTCAGTTAACTTTGAGGTCTGTGGTGGCTGGAGCCTTGCTGACTGGTTTGCAAGGAGGTGGTTTGGACTTGGCTTGAGGGAAAGGGATCGTTATGTGCAACTAAATGGAAGCTCTGTAAAGTATTTGGCGCTGATGTTTGTAAGAACCCAGAGCTGTAGGAGAGAGTGTGGGAAAGAGAGTACCCTTATGGTGACTTAACTTGCCGTCTAATTTAATTTTCTTTTTTCATACTCTAGAAGTAGAAAACAATAAGCATGTGACTTCAGGAGAGCAATGCTGTGGGGGAAGTTATATCCTTGTTTAATAAACAGACGACTGTGATCAACCAGGAGAAGGCACATTAGAAGACCATATGTTCTGTTCAAAAGCTAACAAATTCCAGGCTGAATTTTTTCTGTTGGTTTTGCTTGCTGTTGAAGCAAAATTTGACCAGAATGAAATAGGTACGTTGGTGATGGGTTAGACAGAGAGGTTCTTCAGAGGTGGGTTCAGACAGCAGGGTGGCTACAGCAGGTGTGAGAGGACTGAAGCAGCTCTTGTGATAAAAATGAGGCATGGTGGCTGTGAGCAGAGCCTGGCTTGCAAATAAAGGGTGGAGATCATAGGTAAGGGCTTAAGCCATGCTCCTATTTAATTATTTTTTTTTTTTAAATTTCGTTTTATGAAAGGATCACTTGGCTGTAGTCTTGTCACTTGCTATTGTGTGGGAGCCAGCTCATATGATTAAGGCTGAGATGATGGTAACCTTCTGCTCTTGTGCACACACCATCAGTTTTGTGATGAATCAGCTGCCAGCGTTTACATTCCTGAGCCCAAATTCTTGCTCTTCCCATTGAGCTCACAGCACAAGTGTGATTGAATCACTGAGTGTTTGCAGAAGCCACTGCTGGTCTCTCCCTTGTTTTCCAGACAGCCTTTTCCACCACCTCTTGATATATAAATCCCAGAGAGTTGACGATTAGTTGGCAGCCGTATGAGATCAGATTCTAGTCATGACTGATAATTGCAAGAAAATATCCAGAGAGTACCTTCCTGGCCAAGCTGGATGTAATTCAAGACTCCGTATGAGAAGGAGCGCTGGCTGGAGGTGCCTGAGGAAACGTGCAGAAGGGGTATCATGAGCTTGCGTGTTGGAGAGAGATCGCAGCACGATGCCTTTGCAAGCTATATGGCCCATCTGAGATGGAAACCAAGCAACATGGAAAACCACTGTGAAATGAGTTAGCCTTCGAATAATGAATTTCCCAGAAAGGTATCGGAATGCTTTTGGTCTGTGCCTTTCTTATCTGTACATCAGTCTTTCCAGAAAGCCTAGTGTAAATATGGAGTAGAGAAAACATACTGAGCCTGTTCCTGTGCCCTTTCATTCATCGTTTCAGTCTCACTGTATTCGCTACTTTCTCTTGTTGGAAAAACTCTTCAACCAGTTTATTAAATTGTTTATAAAGAAATTAATTCAAATCTTGCTTCCCCCCATTTTGTTTTGGTTTTGCGGGGTTTTTTTGGTTTGGTTTGGTTTTTTTAACATTGCCTTCTTTCCTGTAAGCCATCAGGGGCTTTTCTTCCTTGTTCCTGTTGTTTTCTTGCATTCTGGTTTCTTTCCTCACTTTATTTTTTGTATCATGCTTGCTCTTCACTTGTTTGCTTTTGGCTTTTCTGGAGGCATCAGACAAGAGTAACTATACATTTAAGCCTTATTCAGACTTCAGTCCACTACCTACAGTTAAAATACTACAAAGTTTTGTTGCCCTATCCAGGTAAATCTTTCCTACTCAATCATTGTTCTTACATTTTAGTGTCATCCTGGAGGGTCAGGAAGTGGTCTAGGCTTAAAAGACACAAACAAATAAAAAAAAAAAAAAATCCCCCAAACTCACATGTGAGAGAAATCTTATATCTTCCTGAGAAGGCTGGGTGTACATTGCTTTCTGTTATGTCCAGCTCTCTGAGATGGATCACATCTCTCCGATACGAGTGCCAGACAGTGGCCCTCTATGAGAAGATTGCCCATTGGCAGTATTCATAGCAAACATGTGTTTCTTGATTATAATTTCAGTAGAGATTTAATATTACACATTTAATGGTGTCTGCAGGTCACAATCAGGTGACAAAAGGAGTCAATTTCTGCTCTGGTTATGCTAAAGCTGTTAGAGCAGGAACTTCCTTTTTGCCTATTTTACCACATGATTTGTACTTCTTATATTTTATGGCCATGATTTATAGCATATGTCATGAGTTTCTCTGATGCTGCTGGCAGTTCCCTGCCTGTGGTTTGCTAGGGTGGGAGCGGTCTCCTGATTCTTTTGACATGAGGGATGTGCCTTGGCTGCAGCGCATTCCCGTTGGACACCGGAACCAAGCCCTTACAGTGGAAGGGGGCTCTTGAAAGAAGTTACTGCATTAAACATCTGCTAGAGGAGGAAGCTTCCACAAGGACTGGGTTAATAGTCCACTTCTGGAGTGTAAGCTGGGAGCAACCCTTTGGCCAGCCTCCTGCCACATGCAGCACGTGGCAGCCAAGGCAGCATTGCAGCAGTTGGCATGCAGAGCCTGAACTGCACTAGTTGAAGTTGCCCACTCATATATTAAAGGGGAGGAGGGAGAGGAAGCCTTTGCTGCTGGGCTGAGGGCAAGCTGCTGCCAGCTGTTGTCTCGAAGCATTCCTCACTGCTGCAGTATCCATGAATGGTGCTTCAGAGAAAAATCTCCTCTGGGTTTTTGATGCCTTTTAACCTGAAGTCTGTCATTTGGAACAGGGTGGAGTTCTCTGCAGTGCTCTTCCCCAAGCTTTTCCGTTGTGGGAGCTGATTGAGGAGTGAGGGGAAGGGGAAAAATCATCAGGCTTTTTCAATTCCTTCCTTTCCAGGGGCTACAGGACTACCTCTCCAAAACTGTTACATGGCAGTTGCCTCTGGAATTGCAATCACAACATATTCTGTATCTTCTCCTGGTAGTTAAAAGGGCTTATTTAGCTTTTTTCTTTTTCTCTCTTTTATGTGCCATCTTCCCTTCTACTTTTAGTATGCAGTGAGAGAGCCAGGGAAATGAAGAGGTTGCTGTGCACCTCTGCCCTTTGCATGCTGAGAAAGGAATGTGTCTCTCTTGGATATGCTATGGCTATATCCCAACAAGAAAGCCAAATACTATGATGGTGGATTTTTCCCAAAGTGTCTGTTTAGACACACGAGTAAGGTCCACTTTTAGTAGGTTCTATGCTCTTAGGCATATTTGAAAAGATCACCCTTTTTTGTGTAAAGTCAGTATTTTTTTTTAAAGGAGATAAATAATGAAGCACCAAAGAAAATTCTGCAAGGAAAACTTCTCCCTGCTTACCGGAACACTGACTTCAGCAGATATCGCACACACTTTATTTCCATTTCCCCCCTCCTTAGAGGCTTCCAAGAGGATCTCCATTGCTCAACAATTCGGTTTGCCCTGTACAGCACTACCCTGTTGTGCTTTGTTTGGTGTAAGTTTCAAGGCCTCGGCTCACGAGGATTTCCTTACCATTATTATTGTACCTGCAGTTCTCTCAAGAAGTTTTCCTGTTATAACTTCACCTCTACTGTAAAGCCAAGTAAAACTCTTCAAGTATTGCACGCCCTACCTGGTTTCTGGGCCTCTACAAGCCTGTAGCGCAGGTCACTTATTGCAGGTACAGAATGACTCTTTTACCTTTCTGTTCTGTTTTGCATGCAGAACAAACTCTCTAGTTCCTAATTTCCCAAACAGGGGAGTGGATTTATCTTAGCTGTTGTGGGTGAAGACTGATGTTGAGATTAGAGAGCTCTGCCCTATACTGGGCTGCTTCTGCTCTTTCTGTGAACTGTACAGTGAATGTGTGCCCTGCATTTAATGAACGCTCCGTCCTGTCTGCATTTTTTATGAAGATCTCGTGAACCAGTTGTTGCTGAGTCTTGCTAAATAACTCTCTTGCAAGAAGATTTCGCTTATCTTGAAGTAGGATCATGTAGTGCTGAGCTTGTCTTCTGGCATGTTACTGTTCCAGTGGTTAGATCGAGCTGAATTCAGGCCCATTCTGTCATTAGGACCGTATGAAATTACTGCTCTATGGCTTCATCTTTAAATGTTGACCTTTCTGTTAACATTTTGTGTGTGGTTCAACCTGCCCTGATCTCCTTCTGTCCTCTGAGTTTTATCTGTTGCGGGTTTGGGGTTTTTCCCCCCCCCGCCCCCCAGATGTGGTGTGTTTGCATAGGTGCTTCATTTCAGAGGAATACAGGAGGGATGCGGATGTTATGACTTCATTTTAAAATTATTTATTATACTATTTGGGTTTTTTTGATCTGTAGAACTCAAAACAATGATCAAATAAGGATTCTCTTTCATTTCCCTTGGCATTAGTTTCTCATGGATGGAAGTGACTGAGGTTGGTTCTCACAGTCAGTGACTAGTAAATCACATGAATCCATCCTCAGTCCAGCTGAATTTGTTACCTATTTCTGGTTTTGCTGGATCTCAATTTCTAAACCCTTCTTCTGCCCCACATAGCTTACATCTAGTGTTTCAGGCTGAACGTGTATCTTCTGGGCCTGGGAGGAAAAGCTTGGGGGGTTTCTCCCTTCCCATTCTTGTCCCTTGGGCAGGATCTGGTTCCTGGTGGCCAACATGGAGATGCCCTGAGGAACAGGGAGGGGAGCGGGGTCCAGGCCCTTGTCCCCATCCTGGCCCAGGGAATGGCCAGGCCCCTCTGTCAGGGGGATGGTGTCCAGCTGCTGGGGGGGAACGGCAGCTCTGCTGCAGCCTCAGCATGTGCTTGACAGCATCTGTTTTCTTAGGCACCTTCCAGCTGCATGAAAATGATTTCAGGAAGCAGAAATATATTTTACTTGCCAAGTATTATGTGAAATGTCCAGAAAACAGATCTGGTTAGGAGGAGACCTTCCCTGGGAGGGTAGCAGGAGAAGAGGAAGATAACAGTTGTGTATTTTTTACTGCTTTGAAACAGCACCTCTCACAATTACCACGTATTTAAATCTGTCTGTTTACTGACTTGTTTGTTTCCATTTCAAACCTGGGTATAATAATGTAATTTTATAAACATGAGTATATAGAAAAAGGGTAATACAACTTGAGGGACCTTGTTCTTCAGAGCATTATATATATACTGCTTTCTCTGGCAGTTCCTTTTGCAGAGCAGTTCATGTGCAACTTCAAAGTATTTATCCTGCTTAAGAACAATGTTAAGTATCTTAATTAGCTTGGAAAATGTTCTCTACTTTTTTGTGCTTCAATATATTTTAAAGATGTTTTCTGTGGTGAGACTTCAAAGTGATGTTTCTACAGTTCCTTTGGCTGTCATATTCTCCAGAACTGCATAAGCTACCTGCTGACATTTTTTTGCTTTCAGGACATCACATCTTGGTGCCACATTGCCAAACCTTTTATAGGAAGAGGGAAGGAGAAGGCTTGAGGGAAGGCGTATATGCTTTACTGGTATGGAACAAATTGACATGCTGCCTGTGTCCCCCATGTAAGTGGCCCAAAGAAAAAGCATAACCTGCCCAGAGGCTGGGGTGGGCACAGGCAGTACAAGCCCCATCCAGAGCTCAGCCATGGGTGCTGTGCCTGCCCCCTTCAGCCCCCAGTTCTCTGCACCGCTTTGTTTCATCTCTGTGCAGCTGGCATGTTTCTCTTCACTAAAATCCATTGCTGGAAGAATCTGCTGGAATGTCAGGTAGAAACTTCTACATCTGTAAGGGTGTAGACATCAGAAGCTGTCAGAGGGAGTTAAGAGAGGTGGAAAGGGGAATCTCTTTGGCCGAAATAGTCCGTGAGAATCCCCCTTTTTCTTCCCTCCCTCTCCCCTGTATTTCTTAAAACTTCCAATTGTTGCTGCTGCTTGTTAAGAGGTATTTTCATCCTGTTGTTCATCACCCCGTCTCACATTCGTTCGCTGATAGAGCTGCACCAGTCCCCTGTCACACCACTGCTGGGAAAAAGCCTTTCCTTCGCCCTTCAAGCAGGGTGCCTTGAAGTGCAGGCAGTTGTTCAGTGGCCGTTGTTTGTTCAGTCGGGGATGCTCTGCTGAAGCGAGGGAGTACGTTAGCTATTGTACAGCCCCAAAAGGAGAGGTTATTGCTTGTATCGGTAATTCTGAAAGCAGTCTGTTCTCTCTTTAATTGAGGAAAATGCTCTGGCATCCTCACACCAGCTCATTTGGCAGTTTCTGGTGACTCTGGAAGGGATGCAGCCTGTTGAACAGTGTCTCTCAGTGACATGAGAAGCTCTGGGCTTTTGTGCTGGGCCCTGCAAGTGTGGCGATTCGGTGTCACCCTTCCCCAGGGCGGTTTTCCACCTCTGGTGGTAAATGGCCTGTGGGTAAAACCTCTGTTTGGCTGACGTGGGTTTGGTTCTTCTGGTGGAAAAGCAGTAGTGGGAAAAGTGGAAAAGTATATGTAAGTGAGAGATGTGGCCCTTTACCACCATGCAGTCTAAGGGAAGGGAGTGAGGGGACAGTTCTGCAACAGGAAAATGTGAGTAAGAAACCTCTGCAAGCTCTGAGCAAATGCATTTTCAGAAGAGAGTATCAACCTCTCTTTTCCCTCTTTATTTCATGCTGCATCTCAGCCATATGTTCTGTCAGCCCTGGAGAAAGCGGCTGCTTTTCTTGTTTCACATGCTTAGCTGGGGTTATGAATGTTCATTCCTCACAAGGATGGAACTCCTGTCTGTTGTCATTTTGAAACATTTACTATCATTTACTGTTACGAATTACGATGCCACCTCTGCTCTGCCCAAGTGTGCTTTAAACAAAGCATGGGTTTGGTTCATTGAGGGAGAGCTGTCAGCACAGCAGGAGTCCTTAGTGTTGATGTGTTACCGAAAAAGCCAGTCAAGAAAACTCTCTTAAAACTCAGTTTGGAGTTTTAGAAAGCAGGCATTCTTTATTTGCAGCACTGGGTGCTTGGTGGAAACTTCCACAAACCCTTAATTCACACAGGATAAGCATTTATACATTCTAAGCAACAGTTACCAGTTACACTTCATCGCTGTTACTCTTACTGGTTCTGTGGTGTCCCATCTGACAGCATCCTCTTTTTTAACTGTGCATGTGCTGTGAGGAGGGGACTTTTGTTTGTAGAGGCTTTCTCTACCAAGGGTGGATCTTCTAGTATCATAGTGAGGTTATAATGATCTCCTTGGCAGGGCTCAAGGTTTCCTGAGTCTCTTATCTCTTTGTGCATACCAAGAGTTTCAAAATTGCTCAAGCAAGCACAACATAACTACCATAAAAGGTAGAGCAGATTTCCCCCCCCCCCCCTTTTAGCCTTTCTTCAAGGCATCCAATGTAGTGCTCATTCCTACAGGACAGAGTGAACTTCCCACTCTACAGACTCACCATCAGTTCATACAAGCTTTCACTGCATCTATTGCCGTGTTGCATATAAATACACATTTTTAAAATGCTTCATGTAGGCTTCTGGAGCTCAGGTTATTCAGTCTGTGTTCTGTTAGGTCCATCCTACCTTCAGTTTTTCCTTGAAAACTAGGAAAGTCCAAAGTAATTACAACAGCTTGTTCAGAAGAGACATATTCAGTGAAGTGCAGAAGGCACTTCTTGTGGGAGTCCTGAGAGCTCGCACAGAGAAACTGCTTTGCTATCCGTGAACACTTAGCGATGTGGTGGTGGTAGTTCTTCTGGTTTTAGGTACATTTCCAGAGTAATTGCATTGAGGGCAGTGGGGCACAGAGTAAGATAAATTGTAATTTGAGTCCTGTGAAAAATGCAAAGTAAACTGCAAATTGGGTATTGAAACTTGAAATGTAGGACTGTATTTCAGTTAGGACCTTGTGTTTTCATCTGAGATGAAGCCTTGAATATCGCAGAATTTTCTAGCATGGTGGTGCGGTGGTGTTCCTGATAAAAGTGGGCACTTAACTTGCTGAATTCCTATTTATGTTGTTTGCAGTAGCTATTTTCTTCCCTTTCTTCCTCTCTTCACATTGTCACAGGCATCTCAGGAAACTCATTTACCCTAGTCCTGTGTTTGACTCATGAGACCCAGTGAGCTAATAGCTTGAGAGTAAACTGCTGTAGCAATTGCATTCACAAATATCATGAACAGGTTCCTTAAAGAGGTGTTTGATTACTTGAAACAAAGCTTTCAAAACATTAAAACAGCTTAAAAAGAATTACCTGGCTAAAGCAATAAAGTTCTGTGGATATGTTTCATTTCATAACCCTCTATTTTTTTCCCATTTCAGAAAATGGACAAGAAGCCTGTATTAAAAAGTAATTAAATCTGCAACCCAAGCAAGACACAGAAAATTCAAAATTTAATGCTAATGCAGTTTTTTCATTTTGCAGATGATTGTTGCCCACTCACATGCACACAAGTATGCACATCATTAGCATTGACAAAGAGCTGACTGTTAACTTTGAAATTCTTGGTTTCCAGGAGTTTATCTCACAATCTCATTATGTAAATATGTTGTGGTTTGTTTTTTTTTCTTTTTTGAACTTGAGCAGTTGCCATGAGAATAAGTGTCTGTCTAGAGCACTGCATGGGATGCGTCCTGCAAAAGCTAGGCAGAACTATCTGTTCTGTTGAAAGAGAGTCATGTTGCTTTGATTTATAATTAATCTTTAAGACTCTAGAGCATCTTGACAGTAGAAAACAAACAAATCTGACTGTCTGACAGTGGTGTTTGCCAGATGAGACGAAGTGTCCCGCATTGTATTGCATGCATCGCAGTGAGGTTTGGTGGATTACTGCTGTGTAATTGCTGGCTTTCCTAAAGAAGAGGTGTGTGTTGTGTGAGGCTGTGCTCCCCTTGAAAATGTGTAAAAAGGCACGTGCTTTAAGAATAAACACTTCTGGCTATCTGGTAAAAAAAAAAAAAGTATTGGATCCCTAATTTTGTCTAGTACCACACAGGATGTGTTTGTTTGGGGGGGGGATGGTATTTGACAAAACCTTATTCCCGTTGCTTTTGGAAGCCTGATGTATTTGTTGTTTATTATATGTCTGATCCAATATGAGGGGAAGGAGAATATCCCGTGGAGCACCCCACTGTGTGAAGAACTGGCTGGAGGGCAGCTCTGGGAGTTCCCATGTCAGGGAGTTTACCTACCACAAAAGTAGAAGAGAAGCCTCATTAAAGTCTGCTTGGTTGGGTGCTAGTTATGTCCAGGCAGGAGCTGGTGGGAACAGGTGATGGGCATGGGGGGATTTATTTGCACTGGGAGTACGTGTACTTCTGTGAAGCTGCACTGTATGGTGCATGGTGCCAAATTTACTTTTGTGAATGCTGTCAAATGCTTTTGGAAATAATGTACACAAACTTGTTCCATCCTTCTGTGAAAATAAATTCCTTCTAGCTTTTCATGGTGGGGAAGGGGATAGAATAGGCAGGTGGTCAAGATCATACTTCAAGGCACACTAGTTAATGTGTTTCTAACCTTAAAACGTTACTAATATTACTCCATGAATTCTGACTTTGAAGCTTGCAATGGGTGACGTTATTTTACCAGTCTTGTCCTTTTTAAAACAATACAACACACCTTTACATGGGATTGCTGCTCAGGATGGGAGGTGAGGTTTACCGGTTAAATAGAGAATTCTGTTTGGCAAAGAACTTTCCTCTGCAGGTCTGTGTTATGGCAAGAACATGGAGAATGGGGCTTCTTAGCACTAGTAGACTTGTAGTCTGATTGTTGCAGGTATTTAATAAGCAATATATGTAACTAGAGGTGAGTGCCATTTTTTTTTTTTTAATTAGGGAAATCCGTTCACTTTCTCCTGGCTTTAAGCTTAAAGAGTGAAATGGAGTAACTCGATGAGTACTCAATATAATCTCTGCAGTGTCTTTACGGCACAGTCTGGTTTGAACACTACTCTGCTAGTCCCAATTCTACAGTGGATCCTTCCACTAATGCTTCACCTTCCTTCACCCTCATACCAGCAGCGTAAATGAGTTGGATTTTGTTGCCCTGGACTTTGCAGCCAGATACTAATGAAGATAATGCTTCATGCTGAAGAAGTGAACCATCACAGGCATCTCACCAATGCCATCTCCCTGTCAGGAGAGACTTGCTAGCTACAGCGTGCGTTTTCAGTGGTAACGCCTCCCATCTTCTGCAACGAGCATGACCTTGCACTCCAGGGATCAGCAGATCCAGAGCATCTCTGCTGGTGGTGGTTTCATTTTCTGTGATCTGGTTCATGCATATGCAACTCACCACTGTGGGCTTTAACATTCAAAACATTTTTTTCCTCCTGGTCCAATACAGAAATTGCTTTGAAAGCTGAACTAATGTTTGGAATACTTCCCATATTTTGCCCCAGAGCTGCGGATATGCCTGTTTCATCATATTTTTGACTTGAAAATGGGCCACTTCAGACACTTGTATAAAAATTGAGCTAGATTTTTCTGAAGATGAACCTTTAAAATTAGAAACTTTGCGCTTGAGTGTCAGAGTTGTGTATAATTTGCTGTGATGACAACCACATGGCCTCTGTCACGGAAGAGTGAAACGTCTTGAGCTGTTACTGAGGAAGTTTGTCCTGTTTCAACAGCTTCTGTGCTCCCGTAGCACAGATAAAGTCAGCTCTGGGTTGTGTTGTGGCTCAGCTTTTCTGGTACGTTACAGTCACTCTGGGAGGAGTTACCAGCCATACATTTGTGCCATGCCAGGGTTATGCTACTTATATTTGCAGTTTCTGTTTTGCTATTAATGGTACTATGTAAATGCCGACTTTGGTTTGTGTTTAAAATTATTAGAGCAAACGGAAGATCCTTATTCTCTGGCCTACCTATAGAAAGTTCTGGAATAATGTGTTTGATTTCACAGAATAACTTGCCATCGCCTCTGTCACTCCAGAGGATAATGTTTTCCCTTCTGGTTCCCATTACTATAATTAGATGCATTCAGAGCATTCTGTTTCTGTCTATTAACGTGTAATCACGTGATTGATTCTTGCATGCCAAGTAGATACTTTTTCCAAAGGAAATACATATTTTACGTGAGTTTTCAGGCCAGCTATGTAAATAGAGTGCTTACGAGAAGCGCTGCGACATGCAGCTTGACCGCTAGTCTTTCGAACTTGTCCTCTGCGCTTCCCCCTTGTGTACCTCCACAGCTTTCTGCTACTTTAATTGTTCCCTAGATGTTCAAAGCACTGGCTATTAAACTTGCCAAGAGAAGACGTTTCTGTATCCTGTGGATTTTTTTATTGATCAGGATTTAGTGGGAAGCTGACTTGCCTTTCTAAATGGATCGCTTGTGTCAAGGAAAGCTGCTGACCAAGGATATTTTTAGACATTGTTAATGATCCAGAGAATGTGCTGTCAAATATTTTCTTTTCAGTCTTTTATTCTTTTTTTTGTCATCACATCAGGTTGACATTCAGCTTGTTGTGTCTGCATCCTTTGGCACTTCGCATGCTTTGGGATAACTGTCCATGCAAACCCTGTGGCTCTGCTTATTTCTGTACCCTCTGTTATTGCCTCTGAACTAAAGCAGAATTTCTAAAATTAGCCAGTAGCTGTAAAAATAAACCTAAAACACCTATACAAACAAACCCCCTGTTTTTCAGTGCCAAAGAATTAAATTGTATGCCCATGGATAAGGCATGGATGATCAATACTGTCTTCCTTCAAACTGCCTTGTGCCAGAGTATAGGGTCAGTCTGAGACGGTGATTCCAGAATCATTAACTTGGGGGATGCGTGCTGTTGTATCAGCCAGTGGTACAGATTTGACAAATATTTTTGTTGTTAGCCATGACGCTGGGTTTAGGTCAGTTGAAGGAGGACAGATCATACCTATCCAGCACAAAGTCTTCAGACACAGTCACTTACTTGGTTTTAGTGAATTTCTTACCCCAAACTAGCGGTTTGCATAATGTGGGCCAGGTATTTTTTATTTCAGATCACAGCCTGTGGCCCCGGGACTTGTGCTGGGGTTGCAGTGGCTCAACAATGCACCTAACCTAGGGAGGGTATTGAAGCCCCACAGGTGAGCAGATACTCACTGCATGCTTCATTTACTGCTATCCTGAGCTTCTCACCTAAAAGCAGGAGCTCTCTTAATCTTCAGAGGTGTAAAGAAGGATGTTTTAATGTCATTTCCTTATGCCGAATTCTCCAGACCATTATGGCTTCAGAATTTATCGTGGTTTGTAGTATAGGCCAATTGCAAAGAAATGAGAACATCCCAGTTGCTTCTGCTGGCATAGCCCATTGCTGCGTTGACAGATTTGGGAGCAGGGTATTGGTGATAAGTCTTGTGATCTTAATCTGCTGTTGTATTGATACTGTAATGACTCTAATGATTCCTCTGTAACAGAGCCTCTTCCTAGAGAATGAGCATTTGCTGGGAGTATTTGTGGAGCTTAGCTTTATGAATGCATCCTCCAAAGAAGGAAGAGTGCCTGCTGGAGGGAGTTTGGCATTTAGTCACACACTTGGCAGTCTGACTCGGAGCACTTACTTGCTGAATACGTGGAGGTATTCCTTGCTGTTGAACTCCTCGATGTTAATAAGAGGATCTGTATTGTTGGCAGTTAATTTTGCAAGTCAAAGAAGATGTAGTTTTTATTTTAAAAAATATTTTTATGCTATTGTAGCTAGAGTATGAATATAGGGATGATCTGTCTGTAGGCTTCCTGGCATACTCTTTATTGTCACCAGGGATCATAAAGGTAAAGATCAAAGAAAGCATCCTTGACAGTTGGGCCATCCTAATCAAAGAATTGAGAGATTGAATGCAGTTCCTTGATCATTTGTAATCCTACTATGTGACTTACAGCAAGTTTCTATCTTGATAATTTTTCCCCCCCTCATCTCCCAAGGATGTAGTTGGAGATTATATAAACTATTTGTTGATTGCTTAACTTAAGACTCTGTCTTAGCTAATGAGACTCTCAAAGTAAAAAGAAAGAAATTAATTTTTATATGCTAAGACACTGAAAAGAGCATGTCCTGGGACTGACTCATGCTCGCTGGGTGTTTTTCTCTATTATTTGGAGGAGGGACACTCTAGATACACCAGATTTAATAGTGTCTCTTAGTGCTTGTGCCGCCGTGCATGTTCAGTATTTATCCAGTGATGGAAGTCAGCAAAAGCAAAGGACAGCCTTTGCCCTGTCCACTAGGCAGATACAAGCAAAGCACAGACCTGTCAACACGCTGGTGCCTTTCCTAAGAAAAGTTTGAAAAGAGGCAAAGGGGAGTTGTGTTTCTGAAAGCGACGTGTGCGTTCATGGCTCCTAAATGGGTATGTGGGGAAGTGTGCAAGTACCACGACACAAACTGCAACCTGTACTGATGCGCAGTGGCGTGCAGCTGTGGGAAGCCGTTCTGCTGCTGCGGGGAGATAAGTGCTTCTGGCTTATACAGCTGCAAAATTCAGCCATGGCTGCTGCAGCATTCTGGTGTCTGATATCTCTTTCTTTAGGAGGAGAGCTTCGCTCTCAAAGTTGATAGGTTTTATGTAATGCCTGTCTCCAGCAGATTTTCACTTGATCTTTGGAAGACTGTGGCCGTGGTGATGTTTTACATGTATGTAACTTTTGCACATTCTAAAGAAGCAGTGCTGAGTTTTGGGGTTTAACATAGCTATTTTCACTACTCTCCAAATTGTCACAGAAGAATGACAGGTGATGAGCGCACACTGCAATCATCTGGTCATGGGCACTTAACAGATGCACTGTTTGATTCGCAGTGTTTTCAAAAGGCTGCATAAGTAATTTTTAATTGTCAAACAGATATGTTAGTAGAAAACAATTTTGTTCTTTACAATACTGAGATTGTCTTATACTGAATATCTCTTAATGCTTGTTACCATCATGTCTTATTTATTTTTGACACCATACATATAAAAATAAGTTAATCTCTCTTCTTAAGGGCTCTTACAAGTTTTAAGGGAGGAGGGGAATCATTTACATAATTTTAAGCTTGACAGAATAGCTATAATTTCAGGTAATTAAAAAAGAAAAAACAGCAAAAAACCACAGCAAAACAACAAAGCTGTGTTGTAAGTAGGCAGTTGTGTGCTAACAGAGGCAAAATCTCCCAAGTCATGGTGTTTGGGTAATGTTGTTTGTGCCTTACTGTGGTATCCAGAACTTGCAGAAGGTTACCTATTTGCTGAAAGATTATATCTCTGTTGGCTTTTAGCAAGGTGTTTTGTATTCTCTACACGAGCTGCAAAGCACAAAATTACGATCTAAACAGAGCAAGACTGCTAGGAAATGGGAAAAATAAATTTCTTTTATTTTTTTTGAAGTGAATGGGGTAATACATTGCATTGAGATATGAATGGGTTTGTGTCAGTGGTCTTAAACATGGCCTTCAGATGAATTTTAGTGGGCTAACCGTCTGAACATTAGTGTGTTGTCTTTTATTATCCGGCAGGGCAGAAACATGCTGTCACAAGTTCACTTGAAAACACTGTTCAAGAAGTAGTTGGGAATCCATTTCTCCTTCGGATGTACCCTTGAAAGGTTACACGTTAATTCATGCAGTTCCCCAGGGCACCTACCACAAGGTGTTTTGGAATAGGGTGGTCTTGACTGGATCCTGCTGTATGTTTTGTGGTTTGATTCAAATTCTGCTTCTCCTGGTAGATTATTTCACTAGGAACGTGGAGCTTGTGTATGCGGAGTTTCCCAAAAGAAATCAAAACTTCGTTACCCCAGATCCTAGCAGAACTGCTGTCTGAGCTCCGCACAGGTGAAATGGGCATCTTTCTGTGTATGGAAAATGCTTGTATCGCTCAGCAATTTGAAGTGCAATAAAAAAATGTAGTTCCCCTTCTGATCAATACAGTCTGATTCTAACTTTTTCATTTTCATCTTTTAGCATGACTCTTTTATCCCTTGCTAATCTTCTTGAGCAGCGAGAAGACAGTTTAATGCAGAACACCCATTTCTGGAAGCTGAATTCCTGGAGGCTAACACTTCAGAGTTGTATGAAAATAATATGGGGGCAAGAGGATATTTGCAAAATAAACGTTTACATTCTGATCTCAGAGAACTCACTTTGACCTCTAAATCTCTCTATCAAATGTTTTTTATTCTTATTGAGCAAAATATGAGAACGTGCACTCACTTATCCCTTTTAATATTTATACATTTTTGTTTGAAATCAGTCCAGAAGTTGGTATATATAAGTATCAGAATATCAGAACATAATTAAGTCACTCTTTTGCTTCTGCTGTGCAAGTAAATAATGATGAGGGGAAGTTTATCGGTTGTGTCTTATTCTTTGTTTTGTTTTTTTTTTTTTCTTTTTCTTACATGGGTAAGAAATTTATGAATTTGTGTCTCTTGAGAGGATGAAGGGCTTAGGTAGCCTTTTCCGAGTCTTGGCATATACTTCTAACGAGTCTAGGCATGTTATCCTCTGCTTCCAATGAAGTCTTTGTGATTTTATGGACTTTTTTTAATTAAGCTTGGTGTGTATTAGGAAGGCAGATTTTAGTTCTTGGAAAGACTGCTTTTATTAATCAAATCCACTACTCACCGGGAAGAGAAAAATACTGTTAGCTAAAACAATGCCATTAGTTAAGAGGGTTTTCACAGTGTTCTTCTGAGAGCCAAATTTATGCTCGTTCAGGGCAGCTCTTCTTGGAAGTTAATGATATGGAGAGGATTTTTAGCTGTAAATAGGTGATGAAGGCCAAAACATGAAGTAAACATGAGGCATAGCACAGAGAAGGCTCTGAGGTTTTTTCATTTGGTAGAAAGGCTTTTGTTTTATTACAGGGGCGGGGAAGGATTTTCGCTGTTATTAATTAACAGCAGGAAGAAGCATCTGGTGTTCTACAGAGGGTTTTTACTTAGAAAGTAATTTCTTTGTTGGCGTCTTCATAATGATCATGTTCACACGGTTTGTGTACATGCCAGCCTCTGTTCCCTTGGAGTTCCGACATACAAGCCCCTTGGAGTTTGGGGGATGACGCAAATGCTGTGGAGGTACTAGGGATAAGAGACTCATTGCTGCTTGATGGTGTGACGATCCAAAGCCTCTGCGCCTATGAAGATGCTCCTGTTCCGCCCTCAACTCGACAAAGAACAGCTCTTGTTTGTTAATTGTTTTGGATCTATATATGAGAAGAAACTGTTTCATTTTGCCATCTCCAAAAGTTCTTTGAGTCTGAAAGGATACTTCGAAACAATTAAAAGCTATTTTCCATTCTGAAGACAATTCTGAATTTTATATGTTTCTGTACATACTGAAAAGAATTAATATAAAAACCAGATCATATGGAACATTATGTGGGATATACAGTTCATTGATGGAATTTTGTATTCCGTGCTGCTCATTAAGCTGCTTCTATTCATCTTCTTTGGAAAGCTAAGTGAAACAGTCCTCAAGTTACCCAAATTTAAAAGATATCAATAATTCTTTCATCAGTACATGTGGTAGAAATACAATCTCTGCCACTTTAAATCATCAGGTCAAAGAAGAGACCAGTCAAGCTGAAAATCCAGCAAATGGGGTCAGGACGCTGTGTGAGGTGAAAACACCGTTGTATTAAAGAGTATGATTTTCTAAATAGAAAAGGCCAAGTGAGAAGAATAGAGGCTAGAACAATTATTAACATCTATAGCAGTCAATGAACAATAAAGCGGTTATCTGTTATTGCATTTCCTCATGGGGGACAGACTTTCAAATGAATATGATTTACCACAGAGCTTCAATACATAGCTCTGTAATGCTAAGCTAAGCAAAAATTGGAGCAGGGCGGTACTCAACTCCGAAAAGATCTGATGGTGGTGGTGACAGCTGTTTTTCGCTGACTTGGTTGGGTGCTGGTGGATGCCATCCTGAGTATGTTATTAAAAGTTTTGTACCGAAAGAAATTTTGGGACTTGCATAAACTAGATTTGTTTCATGCCTGTACAGGTGGGGAGGAGGGAAGGAGGAGAAAGAGTGCAAAAAAAAAAAAAAAGTAATTTATTTAAAATTTTCCGGATGCCAGATCTTGACTTATTTTCTTTGTAAGTAGATCTGCAGTGCATGCCATTACCCACTGATTTTCATTTCCTTTTAACCCAATTAGAAGAAACTCATATGCCAGCAGTCTCTGTGTTTTGAGGGGCAACGTGCTAAGAGGGAGAATCTTAATGTTACCCTTTCTTACTCATCTTATGGGCAAGGTGAATTTTATATATACTATAGAGAAGAACTGGTTGAATCTTTCCCTTATTTCTCTGAAATTAAGCATGGATCATCTTAAGATAGAAGCAAGTATTGGACGTTGCAAAATGGAGCCCAGAGGTGAAGGCAAATGGAGCTGTGCAGGCTTGTGTGTGTGAAGACGTGCCCAGTAATGCATTGCTACTGGCATGGTAGGTTAAACTGAGCCATACGTATATATATCTCAGCTTAAATATTCAGTTCGCAGTTTTTGTATCACCTGATCTCAGCGGGAGGGGAAGAGACTGCTTCACTTCCATTATCTAGATTGATTTCTGCCAAAGGATATCTGTTCTCATCCCCATGTCCTAACTAGAAACTATTAGCTAACCTGTAGTCTGCAAGATTGGTATCACATTCAGACAGAGGCTGTCTTAGTTCAGCAGCACACTATGTTAATAAGCTTCCATTTACATCCATCCAAAAAAATGAAATATGTCTATCGTTGCAAGCTTCAGCAAGTGCTTGAAGTTCAGTGCTAATATTGGACCATGAAACTGTTACCAAGTACTGATCAGTGTGACAGTATTTGTTGTGAGAACTTGTCAACCAGTCTTGAGATTTTTTTGTTGTTTAAAAAAAATAAAGGAAAAAAGAGAAAGGAATGCCTAAGTAGTTTAAATTACCGAAGTAGATGTTACTGAGATGAATTCTCCAAGACCAGTCGGTTACCCTAGGGGAATCAATATTAGGATTGTCAAAATGTTAAGGACCTGATCTCAGTATAACATATACTCCATTTTAAATGTGTAGTAAGTCATCTGGTATTGTAGTAATTACTCTGGTGTAAATGAGATTAATATCAATATCAGATTAGTGGCTAATTGGAGGCCTGTGATTGGTGTGGGTATGTCTTCAGGGGCTGGGGAGAAATTCCCGTGGCGAATTTTGCTGTGCAAACTCTTTTCTTTGTTCTTTCCCACATTTGTTACCCTGCTTTTCCTCCATGCCTGAATTTGCAAGATCTCATAATCTAGAGCACTGTATAGTATGATTGAAGCGCTCTCCTTGGGGGAGAATATTTCAAAATTGTCTGCTAATCTCTGCTAGGAAAGATAAACCTGAAACCAGAGCAGATGGTGAAAATTTACATTTATTAAGAAGTAGATGTTACAAAACTCAAATCTTCCTGCCTAATATTGGTGCAATTGGCTTATATTCTTATTGTTCTTTGTCAAGTCCCAATTCTGTCTGATTTTCTCCCAGGCTTGCTTTATTGTTCTGTGTTGCTTGCATTCAGGTTGCAGTACAGCTGGCTGACAGATGAGGGGGAATTGCATTTGTTTTTCTTTGAACAAACTGTATTAATTAAAATGCCTCCCACTAGGCTTGCAGTTTGCTGTAAGTTGCACATATCATTAGCTTTTAAAAACCGACAGGATCATAAACTTAATATTATTTTAGTTTAAATGCTGTATGATTTAAGATGCACAGTATAACCCCAAGGCAAAGCAGCACACCTGGACACACAGCTCTGGCTGTCCCACAGAAGAATATACATTTTTTATTTTTTTTTTTTATTTTTTTATTTTTTGTTCATGGAAAAGAGTTTGTATTAACTAGAAGGGGAGAAAGTACTTTTTTTAATCAGCAAAGCAGGTTAATTCTTTGACCAGAGTGATCAAATGTGAAAATTAATACAGTGTTGACAGATGTGTTCTTTGTATATGTACACGTGCATATATGACTGGAGAATAGGGTGCCTGGCATGTTTTGCTTCCTGCCAAAAGACTTTCAGTAATGAACAGCAGGCTTCATCCATGAACAAGCTGTGGCTTGAAAAATGTAGGTCTGTGTCTTCTGTTTCCTGCTTTTCAACCTAGGTTGGACTATTCTTCTAGGCAGGTGAAAGCATTTGCTTGCATCTTTTTAGACATTTTAATGACCAAGAACTTGTTGTTGTAGTTAGACTCAGAGCGTGAGAAACTTTGGATCCAGTAGGAAGAAACAAATTGATTTCTCTGTGAAGCGGGAAGGGGTGAAAGGAGAATTCCAAGGTACCTGGATTGCTATAGGATATCAGGAACAATAGTAAGGAACATGTACTGTCTGTTTTAGGAGACACTGGCAGTAGTTGCAGGAGAATGTCCGAGCCTTGGGCTATTTCTATACGATTCAGTCTGGGTTAGACTTTATTGAAGTGACCCCTTGAACTGTTAAAAATGCGCAGTATACAATGGCTGAATGAATAGAAGCTTTCCTCTGCTGGAAAAGAAGGAATTTGCATATAGTATTTAAAATGTTTATCACACACCAGAAGCCCTAGCACTGAATGTATTGCCATGGCAAATGCTTATGCTTCATGGTATGCATTGACTGAGTATAAGTAAATAGAACAGATAAAGTTGGTCTGTTTGGCTTCAGATTAAGGGAAATTTCCCTTATTTAAGAAAGTGTTGGCCTTGGGTGATGTAATGCAGTACGTATTTTTTTTCAGTCAGCCCATTATTAAAAATGCAGTGCAGTATAAAGGATCGTTGAATACAGATGTGCAGTTCATTAAATGAAGTGCTTTATATCCAGTTAGCAGTGAAGCAACAAGCAACTAGTAAGCAAATGAATAATTATATTCAGAGTTTCAGCAAAGAAACTATGCCAAAGACCAAGTCAGAAAGAAAGTTTGTTACTAGTCTGTCCCCCATAATTTAGAACATCACTGATGATAATGGAGACAGCAGAATGACAAGGATGTGTTTGAAAGAGCTGTCCCACTGAGGTGTGGCAGCTAGTTGGTTTTTAAAAAAACCAAAACAAACCAAAACCAAACCAAAAAAACCCAACTAGATTAATGGAGTTGAAGTGTTCCGTTGCTGGTTCCGTTTGGGCAGGGCAAAGCAGTTTGGCTTTTGTTTCACACCTGCATGTGACTGGGATTCTCTCAGCAGGAGTTCATTTACCCAAGGTGGAGGACTCACATGCACAAACAGGATTAAGTTCCACCAGAAGTGTATTTGCATCCACTTAGCTCAGAAAGACCCAATATAAGCTGCTTTTCCCTTTCATCCACTATTATAGTTAGTTAAATCTTTGTCCAAGGATATGGAACACCTTGCTGCTCTCATCCTAAGGTGGTTAAGAGCAAAACACCTTGAGAGAGCCTTTAACTGTACAGCTTCGGGCTATTTGGGTGTAAACACTCTTTTCCTTCTGTTTTTTTTTCCTTTGCAGGAGAGAATTTGAGAGTCCTTGGGCTGGTAAGGGGGAGAAAGAGGAAGGATGCTGCAAAAATGGCACGGAAGGACGCAGCTCTGTATTCCGTTCTCCTCCTTAAGTATGGCTTATGTATCTGTATGTTGCACTGTATAGAAAAGCATAAGCAGTCCTTGGACAAGAGATCAGAATTCCCATCTCCTGTTTCCCAGGTGAACTCTCTAATTGCTAGGCTACAACCTACAGCCTAGGTAGGTTCAGTAACTTTGGGGGAGATAAAAGAACATGGATTTGAACTCCCTTGACCAGGTAAGATCACCCAACCCCAATTTCCTTTGCTATCGGATGCTAGTGAAGGAGGAGTATAGAAGAATACTGGTTTTCTGTTAAATGTCATAATGCTGCAGTGCTATGATGTAATTAGCGTGTAATGAAGAACATGCATAATTGTTCTGTACAGTGAGTGTCAAGTTTGGAGTCTTTGTGTAAGATGCAGCATTGAAAAGAGGGTGTGCACCACAGAAATTGTCATTGTTTTCTCCTTCATCTCTACAGATTCTATTACTTCAGTACTGGTTTAATTATTTTCCTGGGTATGGTCTCTTGCTACCCTTAAAGCATGGTTTTATTCCCAAGGGCAGAAAATCTTTCCTTTATGGAAATTTGGCAAGTCACTTTCAAAAGGATGCAATTTTTCTGAGTCTGCAAACCTGATTTATTGGTTAAACCCCACAGAGGATGTAGAAAGTGTCATATGTTATATGTTCTATGAGTTTTTTGTCTAGACAGAGTGTTAGAGTAGGGTTATAAAGGTACTCAGGAACATCTGCAATTCTTAAATGCAAGAGGACTGTATTACTAAGTACCTTCTCAGCTGCCAGTTGCTTTTCACTGAATACTTATGTTTTTTTAATAAATCCAAATGCCTGCAGTTGCTTCCTACTAAACAGCTTTGGCCTGTGTTCAGCTAGTCAGGTATCATTAAGCAAGTAATTGCTTTCACTGCTTGGGTTTTTCCCAGAACCAGCATCACTGTCTCCATCTGACACGTAGCCTTTTGAGATTCTTGGTCCAAAACCTTAGTGCAGAAGAAGAATAAAGATGTACACAGGTTTTTCTTCACAGAGGACTAGAAATCGGTGAGGTGGGTTTCAGATTGCTGACACAGCTGGCTAGAAGTCCCTTTATGACATACCTCAGGAGAGAACAGAACTTCTTACCATCATCATGTTGGGTGCGTTCTTGGTCTCTTCCAAATCCTCAGTATGAACAGGAAGCTCTGCAGAGTCTCTGCTCAACATGACAATCCTCATTCTCAGGGTTTGATGGGAAACACTTTGTGCTGATGCTGTGTGGCCTAGAAGACTCCTCTGTCCCTCAGTCACTTCTGGCTCAAAGTTGTTTCCTAGGTTTCCTCTTTGCTTTCCCCTTTCCTGTACTTCCCATCGTCCCCTGTGGGAGCTCTGACCGTTTCACTTGAAGTGACCTGACCCCTGGCTCCTGAACCAAGGTGGCTGAGCAAAATGGTCGGTGAGAATAACGAGTCAGAGTAGAAAAATACCAAACCTGAAGATATTTAGGGACTTCTGACATCAGGTCCACTCTTA